>NC_088347.1:8880000-9135000 GCF_036884655.1 Musa acuminata AAA Group | reverse complement strand
CCCACTTCAGTCCTTTTATTAACTCCATTGGAATTGTAGATTGCATCACAAGTTGAAATGTTACAGCTATCCTTTTTGCTATATCCAGCTAGTGATTTTTTATTTCCTTCGTCACAACCTCTACCAAACCTCCAAATCCACTGAAATTTACCTGGAAATGATTTCCGGTCCTTTGGAGCTGCTACCTGTTCTGGTACAGTGTCAATAACAACAGATGAAGCGGCTTCAACATCTTGAGCCAATTGATTGTCGAGATTTTGAGTGCAATGTTCCTCCATATTAATTGTTTCTTCATCTTGGTGATTTTGACTACAAGGATCCTCCATACTAAGTGTTTCCTCATCATTGTCACCAAGAAATGAATTTGAAGTCACACTGCTTTTCTCTGATTCGTATCCATGGTCATTACCTATGTCGTGAGGACTAGTAGCCGTGGACAACACCATGGAGCTATTCCCACTTAAAAGTGTTTCTTCAACCATGCAATCTGAGGTTCTTTGATCAACCAATTTCTCAGTAAAATTTTTCCCAGAATTTAAATTGTCTAGAACAAAAGCAGGCACATAGCATTCAGATTTAACATGGTCTTTTTCAGCTACAATATCTTTAGAAGAATCATCAAAAAGTCTGCGTCTAACAGAAGACTGAGACTGAGCATTTTTCCCTTCCAAGGGTTCTGACTTTGTCCTGGATAAACTTAATTTCCTAGTCAAAATCTTCTTCATAATTCCACTTGAACTTGATTCACTATTGCTCTGTTTTCTAAGCTCTTCATCCTCATGCAACACTCTCCATTTCTCTTCCCAATAACTATCTGGTATTACACTTACTGAAGTCTTGGGCATAGCTGAACCAGATGGAAGACTGTAACCTCTACTGACGTTGAGCTTATTCTTGTCTGATAATCTTTGAGATGAAGAGGATGTGATGTTCGATTCAAGAGCGAGCATCTGCAATGATTTTGCCTTCTCTATAAGTTTCTTCATATCAGGATTTTGTGGAAAATTTAGTAACCGTTGGAGGCAAGTAGTTGCAGTTTCAGTAGCTAAAAGGGAAGATCTAAGATAGAGAAGCATTGAGACTGCCAAAGCTGCAACGAATGACCCTCGAGGAGAACATAAAACCTTAAAGTTGTATTCCACATCACTGTCTATGCAACTGCTATTTTTGGAAGAAAATAATTCATCCCAAATCACCAGCAGATCGTCAAGGCAAAACTCCCGTCCGTATAGAACACGCAACCATCGGAGGGCGAAGTATTGAGGTTCCACCCCAAGCTCAACAAGGTGGGCATGAAGAGAATGATCCACAATGGACAGCAAATGATACAATGCCGATGAGGCCTCAATGACAGGAGGTAAATTTGTGCTGGATCCAACTACAGGAGAGAAAAAACTTGCCATGGCTAGCACACCTTGGGCTCCATCCATTAAATAATCGAGCATGCAATACGCATCATGTTCCATAAATCTTTCAGACAAGATAACTCCCAACTCACCTTCTGCTCCATAAGAATCACTCAGCAAAAATATTTCCCTCGTATGAGGATCAAGTTCGCCTACACTAAGGCCATTGCTCACTTTGTAAGGATTATTCTCAATTTCGATTCCAGAGTCCCAGTTTCTAATCCTTCTACTTCTGTAATTGGAGATCATATCACTTTCCGGAAAGATGATGCCATCAAATTCATCATTAAAACAATCTTCATGGAGTTTTTGTACTTGAATTAGGTGATCCAAATCAACACGAAGCACATATACCAGAGGCGCCAATAGTTCATGCATTCCTGTAACAAAATAGTAGTTTCAGTGGCTTCACCAAGGACCATATGAAAGATAACTGTGAAGGAAATGTCCCATCTTCGCTATTGGCATATAATAGTTCAGAAACTCTTGTAAAATTTTGCATGTCCATTTTGTCATGTCATGTCATGTTTTGCCGTTAACTCAAGGCAATAAAATTAAATCCAAAAAGGCTGTTAACGATAAAGTTATGTAACCAACATCGTCAATTTGCTAACTGTAATTCAGGTTCTATTTACTGAGAACCTAAAGTTACAAGTGAGTTCTTTCAGGCCAAACAAAAAGCACAAAAGCACAATGAACTTCAATTTTTCAGTAGGATAATAATTCTATCCTTCAAATTTTTCCTAGAATTACATGGGCTATTTATCAGAGAATGCACAATGAAATAGATGACATATTAGCCTTAAAATTAAAATTCATATACTGACCTTGTCGATATCCATGCTCGGGATGTTGGAGACACCATAACAACAATATTCTTCTTAGCATAGCCTGGCATGTAGGTGTGTGAAAGTAGCCACTATGTTCAGGATATAACCTGGACAGATCTTGGTCGACCATTCTTCCCAATTCAGCATAACTGAAGAAGCGACCCCAAGTGCTATCTGTAGGAAGTAGATCAGATAATATGAAATTGCAAGATTCAAAAGCAAAATCTTAAATGCAGTGAACTAATTGCAAGATATTTTCAGTTAATGGGCTTCATCGATCTTAAATGAAATTGCTTGATTCATATCAACAAAATATAAATTGGACCAAAATGAACCATTCTGATGCTCGAGTTATAGTCAACAAACATACAAGAGAATATATCTCCCAAATCTCATTGGAGTTTATTTTTATTGGGGACTCCTAAAATCATGAAGGTTACTTTGGAAGCTAATATAAATACATGAAGGACCATCACACCCAACTTTACATAATCAACCACTGGAAATTCTGAAATCAACCATATAATAATAGGTAACAAACTTAAGGAATACTGTTGAACAAGGCTTGTAGTTGATATAGAAAAAAATTAGATTTCCCCCACAAGTACAACTCGGAAGGAAAGCATACCTGGATTTTGTGATAGAGGATTATCCACGGTAAGATCAGGAGATGCATCCCCATCTTTTGGAGGATGATGATCCATGAGAAGGCGCCGCCTCAGAGTTGCATATCTGTGAACTTAGAGAGTTAGCCAAGAGATAGATTGTAGGCATGGTAATAGTTCACAAAAGTAACTAACAACAGATCAGAAATCCAAGCACCAAATCGAAAGACGGTTTAAATTATCCATCTAAGATTTGAAAATAGCATTATAAGAAGAATATCAAATCCACAAGTTGAAAAGAGCTATTTTTCCTACAACAGATGAAGCAAAAGAAAAAGGCAACAATACATCGAACAACATGGAAGCTTCGATTTGGATCTAATCTCACCTCCTTCGGGTGTCTGCGGTGACGCGCCGGAGATCATCAATCGAAGCCGACGGCGAGCTCGGCAGTATTCCAAGATCAACACGCCACCGGACGCCCCGTAGATTAGAGAATCTCTTCTGTGGCGTCGATGAGGCCTCGGGAACCGACGCTGAGCTCATGGTCTTCCTCTGATTCCCCCAGCACTCAGCCAGCGGATCGAAACTTCAAGAGATTAAGAAAAAAAAAAACGAGGGGGAACAAAGGCGCCGCCTTTGTGACGCGATCAACGTTCTCTCGGAGAGAGACACGCGAAAACTGGACAACCGATGGGTAGAAGAAACAAGGGCGGATTTTGCGGCGTGGGGAGGATGAAGAGCTCGGTGGCGGGGTATCGAGGCTGAGGAAAGGCGAGATCCTTGGGGGGAGATGAAAATCTGGAGGATTGGTCTGGCATCAAAGTTGGGTGTTTTAGAGGCCAGGGGAGGAGGTATCAGAGGTCAGGGGAAGGGAGGGGAAAGGGCAGGCAATCGAGAGGCTTTGTCTCCATTGGCCCTGTGGAGGAAAAGAGTGCTGCCATTGACGAGTTTCTGCTCTCTTCTCTCCCCCCATTATTTTTGGCTCGTTAAGGAAAGAGAGGAGGATAAGGAATGAGCGAGTCTGTTGAGAGAAATCAGCAGGAGTCGTATTTCCTTCGCACTCGAGTCAGTGGATGGTCGGTCCCAATTACAAATAGCTATCGTCCTAAACCTAAAATTACACACCAAGCCAAAAAGAGAACAGAAGTGGGACCCCCTCCCCACCACCACACCTATTCGATTCAGTTTCCTTAGAACATAAACTATTAGTTATGATGATTTCATAAAGAAAAGAAAAAGTTACATAAACTTGATGTTGTTCTTTGTCAGTAAAACTTTATATATATATATATATATATATATAATTAATATTTATATTAAAAAGAAATTAAACTATGATAAAATCATTTAGTTCCTCGTGGGTATGTTCATCGTTCACAAAGTGTTTTTTATCCACGAATAATCATGCGGGTATACTCATTCTTCAAACAAAATAGATAATTTCTCATGAACCTAAGGGTCACATCAATAATTTATCAATCAAATAATCTCATATTAAATTATTATATTATATTATTTATTATTGACTTTCAATTGATCCACATTAGTGTTTGTGTCATTGGGCGAATAAAATGACATAGAACAATGTGCCACATCTTTTTCATCATCCAAAGACACCAATAATTGAGGTGGAACGAGTTTTGCCACATTGTGAGGTCGAGTCAGACTTGGTGTCTCGGTGGAACTCCCACATCAAGATAAAATGACGTTGGCGGAGTTAGAACCAACCATGTCCTATGCCTTGAAATTAACCTAACTTGGGGTTTTCGACCACTATTCAATCTAATTGAGCTAGCTTTTTTGTTTATCAAATTGATACAAAAATAATTGAATGAAAATTCTCTCTATCTCTCTCTCTCTCTCTCTCTCTCCGGAGCTTTCGGGTGATGTTACCTGTATACTTTATTATTTCTCACGTGCAAACATCCTTTTCTATGACCAAAAAGCAACGCCACCCCCACACCTAATATTGCCAAAGGAGAAGGCATTAATGTGGAGGATGTGTTACGCCAAGTATTAATATATTAATATCCACCGTCGTCCAAGTTTTTAATCCAAATCTTAAATTACATATATAACCCCCTACTGTGTTTTTCATATTTATTCTTCTAATTTTAAGTTTTGCTTATATATATATTATATATGTCATTTAGTTAACCTCCGTTAGCTACTGTAAATTGAAACTCCAATTTATAGTAATAACCTTTTAATAATTTTCGATATTTTTATATATTCTTAATTATATTTATTTAACTTATTTTTTGAACGGAATATATGTATAACTTACATTAAAAATAAAATATGCAGAATTTGCAAAGATAAAAAATGCAGGTAATGCCTAATTCAAGAAAATGTTGACGACAACAATGGACATAAATCTCGTAGAGGCCACCAACCATTTTCTTCTTCTCGGCAGACAATGATTGTACTATGGATGATGGCCCACCCAATTCCTTTATATATGATGAACAATACAAAGAAGTGGAGCATTGTGATTGGACAAAGATAGAGCCAAAGTTAAATGATGATGCCCACACCACGCAATTGATGTTTCTTATCAATGAGATTGGTGTTGCTGGGATGCATACATCCATCAACTTAATTGTTATATATATATATATATATATATATATATATATATATATATATATATATATATATATGATAAAAAATATTTACCATTGGGTCATGGATATAAATCTAAAATAAAGAACATATATTTCTAACACAAAATAAAAATATGGGAGAATATCTTGTACGTACCATATAATATTTTCCTACTTAAGTCACAATAATATAATTCAATTATTATTATTTTTATCGTTTCATTATTGATTTAAGCAGGGACCATGTTACAAACTTACCCATCGTCGATCTTCATGCAAGTTGATCTCGAAATAATCGTTAGAGTATCCTTCAACTATCGAGTGAGCACTTGAATCTCTTTCTTGATATTATATATATATATATATATATATATATATATATATATATATATATATATATATATATATATATATATATATATATTTTGCTCAGGTAGACTTAAACTAAGTCTTCACCGACATCTTGAATCAATTGAATGATAGAATATATTTTAAATTATCCACTATGATCGTAATCAAACCAAATGATATTTCATCATGGATTTATACTCTTATCGAGTTCAAAGGATTCGACCTTATAACTTTATTCTTTTTGTTAATACATTCAAACTTCTTTAGTCATTTCTTTTCTATTTTTTTTCTAGCATGATATCGGAGCTTTCTCCCTTCCGGATATAGGAGAGAGACATATTAATACATTCAAACTATTTTAGTAATTTTTTTTCTATCTCTTTCCTTCACCTTTACTCATGGGACATCATAACTTTCATACGAAGAAATAAGTAAAATAAGATAAAATAAATAAATTTTCATGGTCCAACGTATGTGAATAATTATAGATGTTGATCCTCCCTCCCACCACCATCCCAATCATGGAGTTACATCATGTATCTCGTGCGTTCTCTAACAAATACAATAATTCAACTAAAGAACAAGATTTGATGCCAAGTCGGTGTGGCATGAATTGTTTGCGTGTAGCACATGAAAAGTATACAATGCCCCTTAATATATTTATTTCAATTGCAATAAAAACACGATTAATTTTCACATGATTCCTTGATTGCTATTTTGAACTATCCTATTAGCATTTTAGTGTCATATGAAATGGGCTTACGAAATCACTAGTCTACATCAAAATTCTTGGATTTTTTTTTCTTTATGCAGCCCTCAAAAGAACTTCTCTTTGCTAATATTGTAGAATGCAACAATCAATAAATAAAATTATATTAGCATAAAAACTATTATATATAATATGAAAAAAATTTATGTTAGGATTGAAATCAAATAACATTATACTGATTTTACGATACATGCCTTTTGATATCATTTGAAAAAGATCTTGATCGACCACTATCTTTAGATCGAAAACTATTGTTAATATGTAAGGATAACTAGACTCTCGTTTTCCTCTTTTTCTATTGAGATTGAGAGAGAACTATAATCTCTTAACCGCGTCCTTTATGAAGTTGTGAGGTCTTGTCTATTTATAGATAAGAACAGAGGGTCTATGATAAATTATTAGGAGAGTTCCTCCAATCAAAAGTATCTCCTAAAAAATCTTATTTTAATATAAATTTTTTTTTATTGGCCAATATCTATCATTAGAACCTAATTAGTTCTATTATATATCTTATCCAATTATAAAGGATCACATAATCTAACGATCTATTTTAAAAGAATTATCCTTGTGCGAAAACCATAGAACAATCTAATGTTTCATGTCACAAGATTATGCGTAGCATACCATTGTCCACGTATGGCACACAAAATCCTATTGACTCCACCATCCATGTTGTCATTAAATTATCTAGTGCGTCTTTCTCAAACATCACATATAATTGTACATATAAAGTTGATGTGGGTGTTTTTCTACTTCTTTATTGAGACCATCAAATCTTTGATTTTGATAATAAAATTAATTAATAATATTATGATATAATTTGTATTTTGAGTGACACAAGACTGATTTCGATCAAGAAATATAATTAAAATATGAAGAATCAATGTTGGGCCGGAGTAGAATATGTTAGAAGATTAGACGTCGAGCTCGAGGATCGATCGACGTGTCGGCAAAAAGCTTTATGCCATGAGTTCGGGCATCGGGCTTAGATGAGTAGACATTACGCCAAATAGATCGGAGTTACGGAGGTCAACATATCGATTTAGCAAAAGGCTATAAAAAAAAGACGAAGCGTTGATGAAGCAATGATATGCTGGACAACATGTGATTAATGCATTGTAATAATTATCTAGATTGAAGTAGTTTTAGTTATAATTTGGTTAGTTTATAATATAATTAGGCCAACTCAATTATGGGTCAATTGGGCCCATAGTGGGGATGTTTGGGCCAAAAGAAAGGCTTATTTAGTGACAAAAAAGTTGGGTCAGGCGGTGGCACCACTAGTGGTTTAGCCTCCGAGACACAATCTCCAAGATTGTGTCAGGCGGTAGTACCGTTAAACTGAGCGATGATATCGCCTAGTGTTAGGCGTTGGTACTGGGCAGTGGTATCGTCAGACTGGGCGATGGTACCACCCAATGTCAGTGTTGCAACGGTGGTATCGTCCAACACAGGTGATGGTACCATCAGAACTAGGAAAACCTGAGATGAGGCTTTTTTTACTCCAATTTTGAAGTCATTTGGGGTCTATAAATACCCTAGTTATTGAAAAGAAAGAATTTGAGTAGAAAGGGATTGTTATTTTGAGTTAACAAAGTACTAAGTATCCTTATTCTCTTTAAGTTTCGAGCTTAGTCTAAGAGAGGTATGAGACTTATAAGCAAGGTTCGTCGTACCGTACTGTACCGGCGTTTCGACCCAGGCTCGGTACCGGTACGGTACGGTATACCGCTCGGTACACCCAGGTGTACCGAGCACTGTACACTGCTACAGTGCTACTGTACACTGCTACAGTGCTACTGTACACTGCTATAGTACTCGGTACAATACGGGGTGGTCCGCGTACCGCTGGCCTGTCGGACCGGTACGTACCGCCCGTACCGAGCGGTACAATCCGGTACGGCAAACCTTGCTTATAAGACTTGTCTCCTAAACCTATGAAAAAGAGAAAGGGTTATAAGAGGGTAGTTGATCTTCGCTTATTGAAGGAAGACCGGTAGTGGAAGTCGGTGGTCTCTAGTGAAGAGGAATCAAGAGTGGATGTAGGTCACGATGACCAAACTACTATAAAAATCTAGTTTGCATTTACTTTAAGCTTTTCATTTTAATTATAAACTGATTTCTTACTTTCACTATACTTACAAACGTGTTTCAAGTTAACATCTTTCCGATAACGATTTTCATCAAACGTACGAAGTTTTTGTTAGGATCGAGAGCACTAAGAGGGGGGGGGGTGAATTAGTGCAGCGGAAATCTTATAATAATTTAAAAACCAAAAGCTGCGTTCGTTCAAAAACTATTGTGATGCAAAAGCAAATTCTCAGTTTGTATCTAAGTGCAGTTTGCGTCTAAGTGCAGATTGCGTTTAAGCGCAGTTTTGCGTCTAAGCGCAGTTTTACGTTTAAACTCAGATTTACGTCTAAATGCAGATTTACGTCTAAACGCAGATTTACGTCTAAACGCAGTTTTACGTCTAAACGCAGTTTTACGTCTAAACGTAGATTTACGTCTAAACTTTGAAACTCGTTTGTATACTCACAGAAGGCAGTATGCAGTTGAAATCAAGACGTAAACGTGAACTGAAATCTGAAAATATGAAGTTACGTCTGAATGCAGATTTGGAAGAACAGCTCTTAGAACTTGTTCGTGAAAGCGCAGAGAGCAGTAGTGATGAGGGAGGTTTGCAGTAATGATAAAGTACTCGAAATTAAACGCAAACCAGAGATTTAGAGTGGTTCGGTCAGCCTTGACCTACTCCACTTTTGGCTTCCTCCACCGATGAGGTTGCCGACGTCAACTAGGTGCCTTCCTTCAATGGGCGAAGGCCAAACTTCCCTCTTACAATTTCTCTCCTTTTGACAGGCTTAGGAGACAACCTTTACAGACCTTTCTCTCCTCACTTTACAATTGAAAACTTGAAGAACAGAAGGAGGAGACTTAAAGGCTTTACAACACTTTTGAGCTCTTAGAATCACAGAAAAGATCAAGATTTCGGTATTGGTCTGTATCTTTTCAGTGCTGAATGGGTGGGGTATTTATAGGCCCCAACCCAATTCAAAATTCGAGCTCAAAACGATCAAATCGATCAAATCCCAGAATTCTGGGATCAGGCGGTTGCACCTCTCGACTGGAGAGGTGGCACCGCCTGGCAGAGCTCGAAGACTGAGCTCTGCCGATTGCTTCTCTCTGCCAGAGCTCGAAGACTGAGCTCGATGGTTGCATCACCTGGCAGAGCTCGAAGACTGAGCTTGGTGGTTGCATCACCTGGCAGAGCTCGAAATCTGAGCTTGGTGGTTGCATCACTTGGCAGAGCTCCAAACTGAGCTCAAGCTGATGCACCATTCTGCCAGAGCTTGAAGACTGAGCTTGGTGAATGCATCACCTGGCAAAGCTCGAGACTGAGCTCAGGCTGATGCACCACTCTGCCAGAGCTCGAAGACTGAGCTCGGTGGTTGCATCGCCTGGCAGAGCTCGGAACTTGAGCTCTGGCGGTGCAACCTCTTGGCTGGGGCGGTTGCACCTCCCAACCCCACAGCCCAGGCGGTTGCACCTCCTGGCTGGGGCGGTTGCACCTCCCAACCTCGCAGCCCTGGCGGTGGCACCTCCAGGCTGGAGAGGTGGCACCTCTTCACTATTCCAGCTCACTTGGTTTGGCTCCAAACTTGGTCCAAACCAGTCCGAACTTGGGCCTAATTGGCCCCTACTTGGGTTATAGGATTAACACCTAATCCTAACCCTAATTAACGTGCTAACTATGAATTTAAAGACATTTTCTAAGCTATTACAAAGTCCGCAAGTCAAGACTTCTTCTAGCGAGCTTCCGGCAAACTTCCGGCGGTCTTCCGATGAAATCTCGGAAACCATTCTGCGGACTCCCGGCAAGCTCCTAGACTTCACGATTTGTTCTTAGCGAGTTCCAACGAGCTTCTTCGGCAAGCTCCGATCTTTCTCGGCGAGCTCCGCGAACTCCCAACGAATCTTCGGACTTCCGTCGAACTCTCGAACTCGCAACAAATCCTTCGCGCTTGACTCCGACACTTTGTTTCGCTTTATGTCTTCATCGTTATCATAGTTAATCCTGCACGACAAAACAAAACTTCAATCGAGACAATTAATCCTAAGCAATTAACCAAGTTGTCCGACATGTCATTGGTCCCTCGACGCTTCGTCCGATTCTTCGGCGCATCGTCCTCTCGTGCAGCCTATTGCCCAATCGGCCAGTTGACTCCGCAACTCCGATATCCTTGGCACAATACCCGCTCTTCTTGGCCCGATGCCCGAGTCCACGGCCCGAAGCCTTCTGTCGATACGTCGACCGATCCACCGGCCCGACGTCCAATCTTCTGACATGTTCCTTCGGCACAACATGATTATCCTGCTTTAATTGTCTCATCCTGATCGAAGCATCCTGCGTCACTCAAAACGCAGATTAAATCATAAACATATATCAAGTAGTTTCATCATCAAAATACGAGATTCAACAGTTTTAAATCGACATTTTTATCGTAAGCAATAATTCACCCCCCTAGTGCCGACTCAATCCTAACAGTTGGTATCAGAGCCACATTTTTCTCATTTGGTTTAACACCTAAGAGAAATAACTTTTATTAGATTTTAAGATGGTCACTCTATCATTCGTCCTCCTATGTTAAATGGGATGGACTACACTTATTGGAAAACTCGGATGAGAGTTTTCTTGCATTCTTTGAACTTTGATTTATGGAATATCATTGAACTTGGTTTTCAAACCCCTCTAAATATATGAATGAATGGAATGACTTCAAAAACAAATTATTTTCTAAAAATTGCTGAGGTGATGAACGCTTTGTTTTATGCCTTAGACAAAAACGAATTTAATCGGGTTTCTATTTACAAAATCGTGCATGACATTTGGCACACTTTTGAAATCACACATGAAGGTACTAGTAGAGTTAAAGATTTGAAAATTAATCTTTTGATGCATGATTTTGAATTATTTGGAATGAAGTTTTGTGATCTCTTTCTAAAGTTTTTTTGAATTTTAAACTTGTTAACGAAGTTTTATAAACTCTTTCTAAAAATTGGGATTCGAAGTAACAACAATATAAGAATCAAAAGAACTTAAACCATTTTTCGATTGAATAACTTATTGGGTCTTTGATGACCTATGAAATGATGTGCAAGACACATGATAAACTTGATGAACATAAGAATAATATTTCAAAGAACAAGAAGGATTTGACACTTAGAACTCAAGAAGATCACTCGAGCAAAAGCTCGATAATGACTTTGAACTCTTAACAATAAAACTTAAAAAGTTCATGAAATAAGAATTAAAGAATAAAAACAAACTTTAAAAGAACACAACTACTTGTTATAAATACAAGTAGTTGAGGGCACTTTAAAGATGAGTATATAAAACTGAACAAGAAGTTGTCAAAGAAGAAGGAAGTACTCAAGGACAAATCAAGCGCATCCGAAGATGAGGGGTAAACCAACAAAGACAATGTGGCCTTTCACAATAAGGTATGTAACTCACCCGAAATGCATTTACTTTACTATGAAATTACTTAGTGCTTTTATGTTTTGATTAGTTTAAAATATATATATTTTATCATGATAATTACATGTTTTATGATAAAGGGATAAAAATATTAAAATTAAATATAATGCTTATACACCAAATATGATTAATTCTATACATGTTTTAAGAAATAAAAATATGTGTCTTGATGATTTTTATACTATTTTTTTTATTATAAATGATGATGCATGACTTTTGTATGGAAGACTAAGCATGAAGAGTTAGATTCACTTAATCATTTTGATTGAAAATATATTACTAAAAAGAAAATAAATTTGATTGAAAATGTTTTATGATTAATAAAATCATGCTTGAAAATTTAATTATGCATGATAATATGAAGTAATAATGATTTTTATGATTTATGGTTTATTGATCTTGATGATTTCTATGATGAAATTTGCTCTTTCAATTTTAAACAATGATGCATGTTTTAATTTGACGTAAAAAACTTGAGCATGCTTATATGAAATCAAATCACTTAAATTGAAACAAAAAGGGGAGAATGCATGTTTCTTGATAATATCTCTAAAGTTTTTTTAATTTTTTAATAAGTAATTCTTAGTGATAAATTTATTTTATGTTATCTCTTAAATTAAGAAAAGTGATTTGTATGATAAGTTTGAAGTTGACAAATTGAATTTAAATGGAAATTTTCCAATCGAATCATGAACTTTCTTTTGACTTCTCTACTTGAGCTATCTTTTATGAAAATTAAAATATTTTCTATCTTTTATAATTTTTTTTACCATTTACTAAAAAAGATATTTATGCAAACATGCATGTTATATGTTGAAGACTTGAAACCATGTTTTAGTATCATATATACCCAAGTAATGCTGATTTGAAAATTTATTTTTGATATCATGCCCAAAGTGATAATAATGATGAGTTGACATTTTTTACAAGAAAATTTTATGGATTAAGATTTATTTTTTATCCAAATCATGATCTTGATTTCTCAATATTTGATACTTAGATCTTTCTATGAATCAATATCTTGATTTGAACTCCCATGGTTCTTTTCGTTATTTGAGTCATCCAAAAAGAATCATAATTTTTCTCTTAATTTTTTGATATTCATAATTTAAAATTTGGTTCATGACTACCTTATATTCATGAAGTGTATATCTCATTACCCAATTAATTTTTTCTTGATATTCTTCATATGATGATATGAAATTATACATGAAATACTCATGATTTTTTGATGATTGGTAGGATGTAATATAATTTGACATTTTGATATCATTATGATTTAAAATATTTATAAGTTGGAATGATTCATGTAATACTTATGATTTTTTGATGAAATGACGTGAAAGTTAACAACTATCATTTTTTGAAATAATACTTTATTTCAATATGCCATATTGAAATAAGATTGATGGAAATTGATATACAGGGAAAAGAATTACAATATTATATTTTTCTTTTCTTTTTTACAATGACAAAAGTAGTGAAAAATTGCTAGCTGGTACATTTCAAAGGGAAGCAAAAAAACTTGCTAACTTGCACATTTCAGGGAGAAAAACTTATTAGAAAGCAAAATTGCTAGCATGCACTTTTCAAAAGAGAAGATAGAGCTTGCTATCTTGAATATCACCAAGATAGAGCTTGCTATCTTGAATATCACCAAGAATTGCTAGCTTGCAATCTCAAGAGAAGCAAAAGTGCTATATTGTCGATCTCAAGAATCAAAACTTATAAACTTATATTTCTCAAAAATCTCAAGAAGCAAAACTTACAAACTTGCATATCTCAAAAAAGAAGCTAAACTTGCAAACTTACATATGTTACTAACTTGTATGTTATAAAACTTGTATATCTCAAAAACTTACTAGATGCACTTATTTTTTTTGTTGATGATAAAAGTGGAGAAGTAATGATGATAATTTGAATCGTGTGTGGTATGATGTATTTTTATATTCTGAAACATTATATGATTTTCTGAATTTAGAGGTTCTATCAATATGACATATTGATAGGGGAAAGTTAACTTTATCATCAATTGGTTGTCATCATCAAAAATGGAGAGATTGTTGAATCTTTGATTTTGATGATGAAACCAATTGATAATGTTATGATCTAATCTGCGTTTTGAGTGATGCGGGATTAGCTTCGATCAAGAAATACATTTAAAGTAGGAAGAATCAATGTTAGGCCTGAGTGGAACATGTCAAAAGATTGGACATCGAGCCGGAGGATTGGTCGAGCATCGGGCCTAGAAGAGCAGACATTGTACTAAGGAGATCGGAGTTGCGGAGGTCAATATGCCGATTGGGCAAAAAGCCATAAAAAAGGACGATACGTTAAAAGATTGGACAAAGCACCAATGAACCAATGACATGCCGAACAAAATGTGATTAATGCTTTGTAATAATTATCTAGATCGAAGTAGTTTTAATTGTAATTGGGTTAGTTTAGAATGTAATTAGACAAATTTAATTTGGGGCCAAGGGCTCAAAGTGGGGTTCTTTTGGGCTAAGAGAAAAATTCATTTAGTGACCCAAAAGTTGGGTCAAGCGATGCCACCACTAATACTCAGTCTCTAAGATACAATCTCCAAGACAATATCAAGTGGTAGTACTACTAGATTGAGCGGTGGTACCACTAAATGTTAGGTATTGGTACCGCTAGACTAGGCGGTGGTACCTAGTCTAACAGTACCACCCAATGTTAATACTACAAGTAATGGTACCACCCAACACAGGTGATGATACCGCTAGAACCTAGGAAACCCGGAATGAGACATTTTTTACTCTAAATTTGGGATCTATGAATACCCCAACTATTCTTGTATGGAAAAATAAGAATTGCCTTACTTGCTTACTGTTTTTACTACGCTTATGAACGCTTTTAAGTTAAACTAATATTTCCGATACGAGTTTTTATCGAATAAAGTTTTTCAAATCATTGATTTTATCACTGCACTAATTCACCCGCTCTCTTAGTGCTGACTCGATCTGAACTTTTTTATTGATCAATATCTAACATCAGAATCTAATTAGTTCTATTATATATCTTATTTAATTATAAAAGATAATCTAACAATCTCTTCTAAACATCTAAACCATGGAACAATCTAATATTTCATGTCCCAAGATTATGGGTTACGTTGACACAAAATCCTATTGACTCCACCGTCCATATTGTCATTAAATTGTCTAGTGGGTCTTTCTCAAACATCACATATAACTGTGTATATAAAGTTCATGTGGGTGTTGTTTTCCTTCTCCTTTACCGAGACATCCTTGGTATTCCACGCCAGCATCTCAATGTCATTGTAAATAATAGCTAAGAATGGCTCCTCTATCATCTTTGTTGACTAATACAAGTTTTCCCTTTCTTTTGCTTCAAAAACAAACAAACAAAATAAAATCTCTGATAGCCGCTCACAATTTATCTGGTCAACTCCACAGAGTCTCAAATATGGTTCTGATGTTGGTGTGGTGGTTCCATGATGTAGCTATCGATCGATAAATAGATCGATGTGCTCTCAAAGAACCCACTGAATCTATTGGAAAATGTCAATTTTATGTGTGAGAAAGAAATTTATTTGGAATCATAGGACACGAGAACACAGTTTGAAAATAACACATTTGTCATTATGAATTTTAATATTTAAATATTTTTTAAAATATTAAGATCTTCTGCCTATATCATTGTCATTAACATACATTAGTATGTTAATGAATAACAAATGTTACGTATTCAAGTTTTTAGATTTTTCGGATATATATATATATATATATCCTCCAAATATTAAAGACTTTCATGGGTGTCACTACCATTAACATTCATCCAAACAGCTCGAAGTGGTCCGATCCATGGCCCAATCCGTCGATGTGATTGGAGCCAAATTACAACGATTAGTCAAATCCCGATCTGGTTCGGTACAATGTGGTTCAACCGAACCCGTTTACTGGGTTCGGTCCAACCGATTCATTAAACCCGCCATCAACCACGCTTCGCCCTTCCCCCCCAAAAGATAAAAAACGCCGCCCCAGCGCAACCCCTGGAACCCTAGATCAGCGATCCTCTCCCTGCGCGTGCAAAGGCGGTCGACGGTGCGCCTCTCTCTCTCTCTCTCTCTCTCTCTCTCACAAACACACACACACACACACAGCTTCTTCTTCCGACCGCTTTGCTTCTTCCCCCGACAGCACCCCGCTGCTTCTGCCTCAGACAGCGTCCCCTTCTCTGCTTCCTTCTGAATTCAATAGTAAAATTAATTATTGCTGATAATAGTTAAATTTTGTTAACAATAGGTTTTGAATTTTTTAAAGGATGAAATTTGTCATTGCTACTATTTTTGGTTGTCACTAATTGGAATTCGATGTTTTGGTGGTGATATCTTGAATATGAAATGATATGGAATTCACATGTTATCTAATCTTTATTTTAATGATTATCTTCCTCCTTAATTCTATTTTTTTCTGATTGTTAGCCTCGGACGTTTTGGAACCTTGGCACCTTAGGCAACGCTGACCTTTGGTTTAAAGCCTAAGCTTATTAGGGAACTTCTAGTAATGTTCAATTTATTGGAAATATGATATTAGATACTTTACTTTTTATTGTATCGAGTTCCTTCTTTAGCTATTGAAGTTTTGAGAGACATTACTAACCAAGGTGCCTTACCTTATAAAGCTTTGGCCTCCAGCTCCTCTTTGCCTCTAAGCTACGCTGTTTATTTTGCTTACCTGAAATCCTTATTCAGCAAGATCTTCTTTGAGATAAGAGAGGAAGAAGAAGATGGTGGTCCGGATCCGGCTGTCAAGGTTTGGGTGCAAGAACAGGCCTTTCTATCGAGTTATGGCTGCCGACAGTCGCTCTAAAAGAGATGGGAGACATCTTGAGGTCTTGGGCTACTATAATCCTTTGCCAGGTATGCCTTATCCTTGCCCCAAAGTCCAATCTTTTGTCATGAATTTCCCATTTCATGATAAGTTTCGCTGTCTCCTCAAGCGTTATATGTTTCTCCTTCGTTTGACTTTGTTTGTGTTTATCTGGATACTGTTCTTAGCTTATCTACCATGCACTAAGACTTCTTTTTTAAAATTTTTGTCATTTGGATTTGTATGTTAACTTATTGGCTGGACGTTTCATTTGACAGGGCAGGATGGTGGCAAGCGAATGGGATTGAACTTTGACCGAGTGAAGTAAGTTAACCTTTGTTTATCCTAATGTGATAGATAATTTATTAAGATGGCTTGTTATCAAGATTTGTCCTTCATTTTCCCTTAAATTGATTTATATGCTCCTTTAAAAAAAAAAAACATTTGAAAGCTTCTGGGAAAAAAAAAGATAGTGTGCTTATAGAGTTTGTCAGTTTACTGTGTTATGTGAAATGTTTTGAGGTGGTCTTTTATGTGAATGAACTTAGCATCCATCGTTGGAGGGCTTATTGTCATTATTTGGATGATTGCATCTTCTTAAATGAGGCATAATGTTTGCAATGTGAAATTGCAATACGTTGTTGTTGCTATTTAAACATTGGTGCATGCACTAATCAGGATAATCAACATCTTAAATAATATAGATCTAGTGGACGGAAATGTATGCTTCCAAGAAAAATGTATTATTTTTAGTTAATTTATATAAGTTTTGGAATTAATCTAGAAAGAAGCAAGCGGTATTAAATATGAAGAATTATAAAGATTGTAAAACCCAATGCTTATGTAACCTCTGACTAAAATTTTCTATGCAGTCATAGAAGGTTCATATTCTGAATTTTAAGAATCTTTTAAGATCTAACTTTTATCTTTATCCTACCAATTTAGTTTGCAGTTACTTTCTCCTATAATAAATAAGGAAAGTCTTTGGTACAAAACCATGTAGTAATCACAAGCTGCAGGTTCAGCTGAGATACCTCATCCAATTCTTGAATCAATGGTATATGCTACTAATCCTGTAATCAAATACCTCGTTTTCACATACTTTGATAATCAATTATTTTGATGGTCTTACTTTATAATGCCACATTCGTGAACACGAGATCTATTCTCTCCTTTTTTGGCTCACATGCATCACCTGAGCAACAGCTGAGATCACTAACCTCTAGTTTTTTCAGGGTAAAGTACATAGGTCCACCTTGGTCACTTGTTTTAATGACTGGTAAACTCATTTTCGAATTGACATGTTCGTGAACTGAATTTTGGATTAGTTATTTTTTCTTTTGCAAATTATCAATTATAGTAAATATGACTGCTTGTAGATTACAATACATTGCAACTTGTTATTTTTTGTAGAGATTTGTTTTTCATTTAGAACCGTGACAAACACATAGATAACTTCTGCAGTTCCAAGATTGATCATCATTGTATTCTGGATTTAATGCTATTAATTTTGTGAATAGCAAATTGTCTTTGTCAATTTTAAAGATCACAAAAATGAGGATTTGAGCTACTTCAAGATTATTTGTTCGATCTAATGCGGGACTGGTTCTCGTCAAATGTAAAGGTCCATATCTCAGTGCACTTTTGTTTGAGATAGAAAACAACACTTCTGAGACTTGGCAGGGGAAAACTTATTGTTGATATGGTGGATGGTGAAGTTTTATGAGACTTACAATCTTGTTCTCGTGCACTGTTCATGTGAAGCTTACCTGGAAGTTTAATTGGACTAAGATGTGAGAGCCTTAAAACCCAGTGCTCCTGGATGAGCAATATCATGCTGTCAAGAATAAATCTAGTTCATTTCTTTCATTGGAAGAGAGAGCACTGGAAGTTATACAGAGCATAACTGTTTGGGACGTTGCCTGTAGTGTTTTGTGGCAGTCCTTAATGATCTTTGTGCAGAGAGGAATATCCGGATACGTTTAACACTCTACATACCTGCAGAGAGTTCTTTGCAGAAGCTAGAATAATCATATGTATTATAGATTCAAGCTGGGGGCCACTGATTGATACTATCTACAAGGTCAAAATGTTTCTGGTACCTTTTTGTACAATTTTGAATTAACAGAATGAGAACTATTGGTATTTAGACTGTTATAAAGAAAGTCTACCATCAATCTATAAAAGTAGTGGAAATGTGATTTAGAGACCAGCATAGGGTGTGGAAGTAGATATTATTTTGGATGACTGATGAGTTTTAAGTATAATTTGCATCTCTCATTCAGATGAGTTTAGATAATGTTATATGTTATAAATTTGGAAGACTTGTAATTTAAAATTCCCAGGAACATATTCATTATTCTGATGAATTGTTTGAGATTTTTTATGTGAATCAGTCAAAATGTCTGCGTGAGGTTTATTCATATAATGGGATATGTAATGCCAAAGCTAGTGCTTTTTTAACTAGAAAAGTGGATCATAACTTCCTACTTATCCTCTCCGTTTTTGGTGGTTGTGTAGGTATTGGTTATCTGTTGGTGCACAACCATCAGATCCAGTCCAAAGAATCCTCTTTCGTGCAGGGCTCTTGCCACCTCCTCCGATGCTTGCATTGAGTCGTAAAGGCGGGCCACGCGACACCCGACCTATCGATCCAATGAGCGGCCGCTACTTGACTCCCAAAGATCCTGAAACTGATCTTCAACCAGAAGGCAGTGAGGACCAAGAGCGAGAAGCAGCCGATTAGGAAAGCCTATAGTTGATAGTAGTAAATTTGTGTTATGCTGTTTTGGAGTATGATGATCTTGATTATGGTGTCATCGTGCTGTAGGTTGATATTATGTCATGTTCCTACTGTCTTCATAAACTCATTTTGGTTTACGGCTGGTAAGATGTGCCCACTGGTCTTCTGTAAAACATACTTGACATTAAGTTTGGAAGCTGAATGTGGTCTTGAAAAGGAACTCATGAAGCCTTGTGAGATCAAATTCCTTTCTTGATGACTACCTATGCAACAGTGGACAATCATTTTTGAGCAGCTTTGTTCTGTCCTAGAAACAACTTTGCACCTATCATTTGTTTATGATGAAAAATCTAATACAAATTTGTGTTCCTTGTTGCCTAACGATGAGATATTCACCTGATTAGATTTTGTTCCTCTTCAGATCTGAAAGGATACCTTTTGCAGCGCAGTGAACAAAAAGAATCAGTGGGTTACTAACACCTTTTTGGGGTTAGAACTTGATGCTTTGCCTCCAAATCCAAGTAGATTAAAGCGAATGCGCTCCTTTAACTTTCTTAAAGAATACTATTTGATAATGGAACTCTTTATAACCAAATCCATAGATGATCTAAAATGTAGTGAGATTCAAATCCAAACACTGTTGGTAATAGATGTAATTTAATTTCGATTAACTAAAGGATACATATGGATAGCCCCATTCTTCTCTGTCTTCCAATGGTCCATAAGGTATTGCTTCCCAGTGAGGCCACCCAAATCAGGCAACATACTAAACTTTCACCCCCTATCATGTGCCAAAGGATCACCTAAAGCAACCTCAAAAAGCCTTGTGGTGTCACGCTCCATTCCTCCTACCTTCAAACAACCTGCCTCGCAACGTTTAAAACTTCTTCCATCCCCCTCCCGATGCCTCCCCCTTTGCTTGTTCACCTCGTAGCACCAACCCATGGAAGCGTCGGCCACCTCCAACGTGTTGGCCTTTGTGCCAATATTAGCTCTTCTTTACAGGATTTCGGATGGTTGCACCTTCACCGTATCCAACAACTGTCCCCACCCGATCTGGCCCGGGACGTTGGCCGGGGCCGGCACACCCCAGCTCCCGACGACCGGCTTCCGGCTCGATTCCGGGCAGACTGCTCGGATACGAGCGCCACCCGGGTGGTCAGGCCGGATATGGGCTCGAACAGGATGCAACTTCGACACCAACGGAGCCGGCACGTGCCAAACCGGAGACTGCGGCGGACGGATGGAGTGTGGAGGCATTGGGGCTCTACCGCCGGTGACATTGTTTGAGATCACCCTCGGCAAAGGCCTGGACGAGGATTACTACGACGTGAGTCTCGTGGACGGATACAACTTGCCTGTCGTCGCGGCACCGAGGGTGCTACACGGAGGTTGTAACGCGACCGGATGTTTAGCAGATCTCAACCGTGGTAAAAAGCCAATGCTTATTTCCATTATCTTACAGTCGAAACCTGCAAGTGATCATCATATCAGAATCACGAAAGCACCACAAATTCAACAACAACAAAAAAAGCTACCACTAAGGCTAGATCGTAGCATATGGCATGAAAAGGAAGAAACTATGGTCCTAACAAAAACGAGAGAATTTATGTGCATTCCTTCCTGTGCTCAGGTTGTCCCAAGGAGCTTCGGGTGGACGGTGGCGGTGGGGTGGTGGCATGCAGGAGTGCTTGTGAGGCATTCGGGCTGGATGAGTACTGCTGCAGCGGGGAGTATGCTAACCCCTCCTCCTGTAAACCATCTTTCTATTCAACCATCTTCAAGGCTGCCTGCCCAAGAGCATATAGCTACGCATTTGATGATGGCACAAGCACCTTCACCTGCAACGCCTATGATTACACCATTGTCTTCTGCGCCAATGTCAACAGGTCATCTCTCATCCAAGCAAAAACATGATCCAGTTTGTCAGTTGGGACTCTCCAAAGTTTGTCCCGATGATATATATATATATATATATATATATATATATATAGTGAACGATTTGCTCCTTAAATCTCTGTAAGTGTCTTAAATCTATATACCATATACAGGATGAGGAGCTCACACAATTATTCTAAGGGTCAACCTACTGGTGACGAACCTGCGGATACGCCATCCTCTGCGAACAACCTTCCTTTTCATCTATGCTTCCTCGTCTTGTTCATTCTGTTCTTCTAGGGTAGCTGAAGAGATCTATGAACACACGTCGTGACCTAGTTGATCTCTATCATGACAGCTCAAAGAGACAGGCCAGGCCAAACTAAAGTTGACATAAACTCGTGCAAGGATCTTTGCCATGCGGAGTTCATCACACGTTGTGACCTAGTTGATCTCTATCGACCACACTTTCGACAGTCTCAATCAAGGAGCCAGTGGTGTGCAAAAAAGTTAGAGATGTAGATCTCAATATGATCTCTTGGGAGGAGATCGTAACGAGCTTCCTTGGTGATTGCGTCTTAAGAACTCGTTATGCTTGACAACAAATGGTACTAAAATATTATTAAATCCTCAAAATAACCAGCATGTACTCTCGATCATCCAACAAATTTCATGCATGTATCTATCTTTGTCTCCTTTCTTGGAGGGTCTTCAACAGATTTCACCGTCTCAATCAACAATCAAGTTTGGGGACTACATTTTTAATATAGCAATAAGGTGGTACAAGATTTCAAATAAAATATAGACTAAAATTTTATAAGATCATTTAGTCCCATATTAGTTAAGGAGTACAGGAATCAAGGGCTAATAAATTCGTTACATCTCTCTTATTTTTAAAAGTATCTTTTAGAGCTCATATATTTTAAAAGGATAAAACTGTACACGTGTAATATGACAAACAAAAGCCAACAATTCAATAAACCTAACCGCTGTCAAATGATTATTTATTAAACATTCAAATAGTGGGAGAGCATTAATCTATCTTTCTACCGTGGTCAATTGACAAAATATGGTCATCATTTAATTCAGACTGAAATCGAACTAAGATCAAAATCAAATCGATTCAATGATTTCTTGATTTTGAATTAAACCGATACCTACCTTGAGCGGTTCGATTAAATTAAACTGATTAAATACGATAACAAGAAATAAATCACATATACAACTTATGATTTAGAGATTAAATTATTAAATTTAAATCTAAGTAACTTGGATTTGAATCTTGATAGATGTATTTAATTAGATTAAAAATTTTATAATTCTATTTTTTTTGGAAGAGCTACTTTGTTTGATTAAAAAATTTATAATTTTATTTTTTTTATATCAGCTTCTTTTAATGTCATTATGCTCATTATACGTGTACATTTATGTTTCAAAATTTTAAAATAAAATTATGAATTTTAAGTTTTGAATTGGAAATTTTAAATTATTTTTAATTAAAAATAATAAAAAATTAACTATTCGAATTGGAACGAGTTCGGTTCAATTTTGATATTTTGATTTCAGAAAATTAAAAACCTTAAATCTGCCTCTTTGCTACTATTAAAGGGTATACATGGATGTGTCTTGAAGATAACAACCATATGCCAGAAATAGGAAAAAGGAAGAATCTAACTCTCCTAGCATAATGGTGAGGAATAAATGAAATAAATGAAAATCAATAGAATGCTCTGGTAATAACATGGATTTTAAAATGATAAAATTAAATGTGAAACTAGAAAAAACAAGTTCGAAATATGTTAGTGTAACTTTTGATTGCCCAAGCTAGAAACTGATTCTTATCCAATCAAATTCCTGTACGAGCCGGTTGTAAGGTGAAATTCTCCAAATTAACTATCCAAACTCTACAAAAACTAAGTGGTATTTTTGTCTATATGTCTCTGATGGTTAAGTTAATAATATAATTAGACAAGTCAAACTGGAATTGTTTTCTATCTCTTGAGTATACCTATATGACTTGTGAGAGCCTTAGGGGTTGTTATGTAACTTGTATCTTAATATAAACGTAAAAATCAATTATAAACACCTTTTGTCGATATCGAGCTGTTATATCGAGCTGTTACATCTGTTGGTTGTATTAGTCAAAATCATCATTAACTAGTCGATGTCTAACAACTTGATCTCGCACGAAGTGGTGGCGATGGCATGGTATTTAACTTCAGTTATAGATCGTGCAATCATCTTTTGTTTTTTAGAACTCCAACTGATTGGAGTAACTCCAAGGAAGACAATGTACCATGATGTAGATGTTCTATTATCAAAGTTCCCTACCCAATCAACATCAGCAAAGACATGGAGATGAAGTGAAGTATTTTTACGAAGAAAAATGCCATGAGTAAGAGTCCCTTTAAGATACCGCAAAATTCGTTTGATCGCAGACCAATGTGTAGTAGATGGTCAATGCATGAATTGCGATAATTTATTGATGGAAATAGAGGGACATCGACATATGTCCCTCTACATCATGGTACATTGTCTTCCTTGGAGCTACTCCAATCAGTTGGAGTTCTTAAAAAATAAAAGATGGTTGCACGATCTACAACTGAAGCTGAATACCATGCCATCGCCACCGCCTTCCACTTCGTGCGAGATCTTGTTAGACATCGACTTGAAACACATGCCATCGCTAATATGTCTATTCATGATACTATTTGTTCGATAATGGATGCATGAAAATTATCTTTATTCTTTTTTGGTCGGAGTATAATGGTATGGGACTAAGATAATGTAAAAAGTGATAAGCAGATAAGATTTCCTCAAGGCAGTTGAGGAAATCTCTAAGCAGTTGAGAAAAATCCTCCCTGCTGAATGTGTATAACCTCCCTACTGGATGTGTATAAATAACTATCAAGAGCTCACTATCTAAATGACCTAGGCAATTACATCTCATACATTTTATAGTTTCTTCTACAATTTTTATCTTTCTATCTTCTTCGTTTAATTCTTTACATGGTATTAGAGCCTTCTTCCTTACGGATGTGGGCAGCTCTACCGAAGCCTTTTACTACTCCTCTTTTCTGTTCAGTTGGAAAGGGCAGTGCTGCTGCTTACCTCTCTTTCGGCACCGCTACTTCCTGTTCCGGAGTCGGAGACTACTCGGCCACCTCCTGCTCTCACAAGAACCTCGCCTGCACTACTGTGGTGGCAGCTGTCCTCGCAACTGCTCCCCGGCCAACGACCTCTCCTCCTCGTTCCCATATATCACTCGAGTAAGAAGTGTTGCTGCCGCCATCCTTGCCACACAACCTTGTCGAGGTGCTTGATGCCGACACTGCTTACGTTGTTTTGCAGTGTTCTCCTACCCAAGCTGGCAGCCGCCTGTCATTTCCTCTACCTTGGTGCACCTCGGCAACATTAATCCAAAGCAACGAAGTAGTCTTTACTGCCACAACAAGCTTCAACAGCTGTAACTACTGTAGATTTTTTTTTTTCACCTAATCGCTGCTGATTTCTCGCTCATCGCTGTAGCTTCCTCGCTCATCGCTACAGCCTCCTCTGCAGTGCATCGCTGCAGCCTCCTCTGCAGCTTCCTCGCCCATCACTGCAGCCTCCTCTGTAGTTCATCGCTGCAGCCTCCTCTGCAGTTCATCGCTGCAGCCTCCTCTATAGCGCATCAATCTACCTTTCTCCTCCTCCCTCCCTCCTATATCTTTACATCTTCTATAAAGGATCACTTAAACCGCCACAAAATATCTAGGATTTCTTCATTTTCCTCTTCCGATATTCTGTCCCTGTTTCTACAAGGACTCTGAGCACTTCTCAAAGTCTTATCATCATCAATGCTACAGCACTCATTCCCTTCAAATTATCCAAAGGTGGCAACTACGCATCTTGGCGGGCACAACTTTCTAATATTCTATTTGGCTATGATCTCCTAGGTTACATTGATGGCTCTCTCTAGTATCCATCTGAAATGATCAACATCCCAGTTGAACCTAGTGCCAAATCCAGCCTACAAATTATGGTTACGTCAAGATCACCTCATCCTCCAAGCTATTCAAGCTTTTGTTACTAGATCCATTACCCTGCTGATATCCTCATGTATGACTGCTGCAGAAGCATGATGCAAGTTACAAACAACTTTGGCAAATCGCTCGCGTACTCATATGCTCGGACTTCTCTCCAATCTGATGAAAACGAAACAAGAGGGAAGTACTATTGCTGATTATCTACAAAATATCAAAGTTATCATTGATGACTTAGCTTTGATAGGTCATTCTCTCAGTGATGAAGAAGTCCTAATCCATACCCTTAGGAGGCGAGTACAAAGAACTGACAGCAGTACTTCGGGCACGTAACTCCCCAATATCATTCGAAGAACTTTATGATAAGTTGATCGACTATGAGACGTATTTGAAGCGTGATGATAGATTGCCCGGACCACCTATTACAGCTCAGGTCAATCAAAAATCTAAGAGGAAGAGCAACCAGTACAATAAGCACGCCAACAACGATCTGACTAAGCTGGTAACTTTCATAATCCTCAATCGTCGCGTCCTGACTTTACAAGCCACCAACGAGTCATTTGCCAACTATATGATAAAGTAGGACACTCCGCGAAAGTCTGTCGGTCTCGTCCCAGTCTCCCTGCTCCATCACAGTGGCCTCAAGTGAATTTCATGGCTACTCCAACTCCTACCCAACCTAATTGGATTGTGGACTCAGGTGCCTCTCGTCATATCATCTTTGATCTTCAAAACTTGTCCATCCACAACAACTATGACGGAAATGAAGATATCAGTGACGGTAAAAGAATTCCTATTACTCATTCTGGTTTCTCAATGCTTAGTTTACTTACTACAACTTTTACACTCGATGATATTCTCATTAAAAGAAACCTCATTTCCGTTTCTCAATTTTGTAAACAAAATAATACCTCTATTGAAATTTTTCCTAACTTTTTTCTTATCAAGGATTTAAGCATGGGGGCATCTTTAGTTTAGGGCTAGAACAAAGACAACATTTATGAGTGGTCATCCACTTCACAAATTACCCTTCCTACTGCTCACTCTTCAATCGTAGCTCCGGTTGATATATGGCATCGTCGTCTTGGTCATCTCTTCCCTTTTATCCAGCAAAAATTACTTCCTCGTTATTCTCTTGCTACCTTGAAAATAAATAGCACTGTCAATCATTATGATGCTTGTCTTTGCTATAAAAGTCATAAACTGTCTTTTGGGACAACCTCCATTTCTTGCTCTAAACCATTTGAAATCATTTATATCGATGTGTGGGGCCTTGCCCCAATTCATTCTTTTAACAAGTTTCACTTTTGTCATTTTTGTACGCTATTTTACTAAGTACACATGGTTATATCCTCTCTACCATAAGTCTGATGTTTTCACAGTATTTACCAAATTTTGAAAGTTGGTCGAGAATTTTTTTCAATCTTCCATTAAAACAGTTTACTCTGATGGCGGAGGCGAATATCAAGCCCTCACATCCTGTCTCTCCACTTGTGGTATACAACACCTCAAGTCACCCCCACATACTCCCCAATTGGTTGGCTCTGCTGAACGCAAACATCGACATATTGTTGAAACTGGTCTCTCCCTTCTACATCAAGCATCCATGCCACCACCTTTTTGGTCAGTAGCTTTTCAAACTGTAGTTTATCTCATTAATCGTATGCTCACTCCAATCTTACAATACCAGTCATCATTTGAAAAATTATTCCACAAGCTTTCAAATCTTTATAAACTCAAAGTTTTTGACTGTTTATATTCTCCATTGCTCCATCCCTATGCCTCACATAAGCTAACACCACGATCTAAGCCTTGCACTTTTATAGGCTACTCTCTTGAACATAATGCTTTTCGATGCTATGAACCCTAAACTAAAAAAGTCTTTATATCACGTTATGTTATTTTTTAGGAGTCTGTCTTTCCTTTTCAAAATAATCCTACTATGTAGGCTACTCCGATAAACATACATCACTGGAATATCCCTCCGATCTTATCACACGAACCTCCAATGACACCGTCCAGTCCTTACCCTCAAGATCCACATACTACTATTACTCCAGTTCAACAACTTCTCACTCCCTCTATTTTCGTCAATAAATTATCGCAATTCATGCATTGACCATCTACTACGCATTGGTCTGCGATCAAACGAATTTTGCGGTATCTTAAAGGGACTCTTACTCATGGCATTTTTCTTCGCAAAAATACTTCACTTCATCTCCATGCCTTTGCTGATGTTGATCGGGTAGGGAACTTTGATAATAGAACAACTACATCATGGTACATTGTCTTCCTTGGAGCTACTCCAATCAGTTGGTGTTCTAAAAAATAAAAGATGGTTGCACAATCTACAACTGAAGCTGAATACCATGCCATCGCCACTGCCTTCCACTACAACTGAAGCTGATCTATACGAAGTGGAAGTCGATGGCAATGTGTTCCATTCCCACATGAAACACATTGCCATCGACTTCCACTTCGTACGAGATCAAGTTGTTAGACATCAACTCTGTGTTTCTCACGTACATACAACTGATCAACTAGCAGACTCACTCACAAAGCCTCTCGCCATCGGTCCAAGATCGGCATCCTCGATGGAAGCTCAATCTTGCGGAGGCATGATAAGCAGATAAGATTTCCTCAAGGTAGTTGAGGAAATCTCTAAGTACTTGAGAAAAATCCTCCCTACTGAATGTGTATAACCTCCCTACTGAATGTGTATAAATAGCTATCAAGAACTCACTATCTAAATGAACTAGGCAATTACATCTCATACATTTTATAGTTTCTTCTATAATTTTTATCTTTCTATCTTCTTCGTTTAATTCTTTACAAAAAAAAGTCACTTAAATGACTCTTACATGTGGATTAGGTGACTCGACTAATGTGAAGATGAAGTATCAAGCATAAAACAATAATATTGATGCATAAGTGTTGATGGATCTGTCACCTCATTTTTATCGCAACAAACAGTCAAAGAAATTAGTGTTCAAGTAAAATGCTTCGGCCAAAATGTCAAGTAGCCGTATATTAAGATATCAACAGTAGCTTGAAGTACAAGAGGAGCTATGTTAGAACCCTTGCAGATTCTAAACTTGGGGTTGATCTCTTTAGGGGATCGGCCTCCTTGGAACTCTATAGGGGTTCCTCCCTCCAAGTTACTGCTCAAAGGCTGCAGAAAAGATTCATCTATTGCTTATGAAAAGAGAAGGAATACATGGCTATTTATAGGGCTTATAAACCCTAACTCCTAATAGGACTCATACTTAAGACTCTTACTTCTAACTAACTCATAGTAGGACTCCTAGTCAAGACTCCTATTCCCTTACAACTCCTAATTCTTCTATAAGAAAACACCTCCTATATGAATGCCCCTCTCAATTAGGACTCTCCTAGCTAGAGTCCTAACAGAATGTCCCTCTCAATTAGGACTCTCCTAGCTAGAGTCCTAACAGACCCGCCCTCTTCAAATCAGCCTTGTCTTCGAAGCTGATGATTCGTGAATTCTGGGAATTTGATCTTCAAGTCGTCATAGTTCTCCCAAGTGGCATCTTCTATTGGTAGGTTCGCCCACTATATTAGCACTTCATTAGTGGGTCATCGTCGTTGAGTCACGATCCGTCGATCAATAATGGCACTTGGCTGGGTCTAGAGTTCTCTTTGGGTAGTCATATTTGGTGGGTGGCTTTGGGCTGTCTCCAAGCACCTATTTAAAACTTTCGTCTGGCCATCGGTTTGTGGGTGATATGCCATACTCCTTTTTAATTTAGTACCCTGCATATGAAATAACTTTGTCCAAAATCTGCTCGTGAAGATGTAAGTAGAATTTATCGTCAGCACAATGCGTCCCTTATAGTGTAATTCTTTTGAGTCCCAATTGTAATGAGCCATGGGGCTTGGTGCTTCCTCCAATTTTTTTATAATTTTACTAGTCTCTGAATCTTCCTGCCATTCTATCTTAATATCCTTAAGAAAGTCGCTGGTCGGAAGTGAAACGGTCGAAACTTCAACTTGCTCGGGTAGCTGCGAAAGCTCATCTGCAAGAACATTCTCTTTCCCCTTTTTGTAAGTTATTTCATAATCAAATCCAAGAAGTTTTATTACCCTTTTTTGCTGCTCAGGGGATGATATTTTTCGCTCCAAAAAGTACTTGAGGCTTTTATGGTCAGTTTTAATTTGAAATCGTCGGCCAATCAAGTAGGGTCTCCACCTCGTTGCTGCGCGCACAATGGCGAGCATCTCCTTATCATATGTTAACTTATTTTGATGGGAGGGAGATAATGCCTTGCTAGTATATATGAGTGGTCGACCATCATGCATGAGAATGTCTCCCATTCTGTCTCCAGATGCATCGGCCTTAATGATGAAGGGTCGGTTGAAATCTGGTAGCGCTAGCACTGGCGTCGTCGTTATGGCTGTCTTAAGTTTGTCGAAGGCAATGGAGGCTTTGTCCGATGATTGGAAGACATCTTTTTCCAGTAAGGAAGTAAGTGGTGCACTGATCTTTCTATAGTTTTTCACGAACTTACGGTAGTAGCCTGTTAAACCCAAAAAGCCATGTAGTAATTTTATATTCCTCGGGGTCAGCCAGTTTTGCATTGCTCCAATTTTGAAGGGGTCTACTACCACACTTTCCTCTGATATGATATGCCCAAGATATTCCACCTTCTTTTGAAGAAAGCAAAAATTCATAGTGGTTGTTGTGTGTTCAAAAGGTGGTTTTCGGTATGTCTTCTTCGCATACTCGTATTTGATGATACCCGGATCGAAGGTCCAGCTTTGTGAAGATTTGTGCTCCCTTAGCAACTCATCTACTACTGGAATAGGGTATTTATCCTTGATGGTTATGCTATTGAGAGCTCGGTAATCAACATATAATCGCCATATTCCATCCTTCTTTCGTATGAGGAGCACCGGTGAAGAGTAGGGGCTGCAACATGGCCGATTAACTCATGTTTTGAGCATCTCTTTTACAATCCTTTCTATTTCATCCTTCTGGAGATGTGGATACTGATATGGCTGAGCATTTACTAGAGATTTGCCTGGAAGAATCGTTATACAATGATCATGCCGACGGGTAAGAGGTAGGTTACGCGGTTCGTCAAATATATCTGAAAATTCAGCAAGCAAAGGAAGTAGATTTGGATCTTCAAATTCCATTGGCTCTCCTTTAATTTTCTACTCAAGTTGTACCAAAAAGCCCCTGCATGCTTTATGCAAAACCTTCTCCATTTATTGTGTGCAAATCATCGTTACGTCACCCTCACGTTTCCTGTGCAGTATCACCTGTTTCTCCTTACTGTAAAATTTTATAATTAGTTACATAAAATTCCAAGAAATATCACCTAATGTCATCAACCATTTAATTCTGAGTATGGCCTCATGATCATCAAGAGGGAGGAGGAAGAAATCTGCAATTATCTCTTGGTCCTACAACAACAGTTTCACTTGCGGGCACCTATGATCACACTTCAAAATCCGTCCGTTGGCGACCTTAACGACAAACCTGCTGCAATTCTCAATAGGTAAGTTCATATGGACAGCAACCTTACTGTTTATGAAGTTATTAGTGCTGCCCATATCGATGAGAACAATGATCGATTGTTGTTTGAGAAGGCCTCCAACTTTCATCGTTTGCGGGTTTGAGTAGCCAGCTAGTGTATGCACCGTAACTTCAGTCGGTTGTGGCTCTTCTTCTGCATCTTTTTCTTCATGTTCAAGGCTCTCTTCTGGATGTTCAATGACCTCTTCTTCTATTGGTTCAATCATAAGAAGTCTCCCTTTACTACAGCGATGCTCACGGCTCCACGGCTCGTCACAATGCCAACATAACCCCTTCGCATATCGCTCCCGAAGCTCTTCTCTTGTTAACCTCTTTGGTGTAGGGACTTGGTTGACAGTAGAGGAGGCTAAGGGCTTCAATATTACTGGTTGAGGAGCGACCCTAGTCCTCCGAGCTTCATGGTTCAATTTCTCCTCTTGATGTCGTGCGAAAGAGATGGCTGCCATAAGCGTATACGGTTGTCGCGCTTTAACTTCTCCTCAGATCTCCGGCTTCAAGCCCTCAATGAAGGTCCTCAATAGCTATTTTTGAGACTAATCATAAGTTTGATTAGATAACCTTTCAAACCTAGTTTGTGTTGGGAAGAAACCTGTTAATGCGGAATAATTCTTTTCCCTCTTTGTGTATCAAAATAGGTTCCTCATCAAAATATCAACTTGATATCAAAATGCTAATATCAATCAGCACAGCATAAACAATAGAGCAATAAATCAATCACACAGTGAGACCAAATCTTTTTAACGTGGAAAACCCAATGTGGGAAAAACCACGGGACCGCAGTCCACCTCAAACTTCCACTATCAATAATAATGATAACAGGTTTACAGTAGGTCTTCTCTAGAATAACTAGAGGATTAGAATAACATCAAGATCATAGATCTTAGCTCAAGAATAGCATATCTTCATCAGGATGGAATTCTAGGTCTCACGGAGTAGATATCGTAGGAAAGTACCTTAGAGAGGGTAAACTGCAGATCAACACCGTTAGGATTATAGAGCTTGCTGCAAGGATTCTCCACATAAAATTTGGGCCGAAACTGATAACGTTTGGCCACCGATCGTCAAGCAGAAAAACTCAGAAACCTTACTTTCTCTCTATTTCTCTCTCTCTTTTCTCTGTACGCCGCCGCTGCACGCTCACTGTGCACGCTGTACGCTCACTCAATTTTTTCCCTTTCTCTCTTGATTTCTTTGATTTGGGCTGATGGCCCAAATTTGTCCAAGCCCACATATGGGCTGGACCCAACAATTCTCCCCCTCCAGCTCATATGGTGGGCTGTACCAAGCCCGCTCTTCGCCTACATGCTTCAAGCTTCTCCTTAGGCAAAGACTTTGTCAACATATCTGAACCATTATCATTGGTATGCACCTTTTCCAACTGTAATTCTTTCATCTCAAGCACATCACGAATCCAGTGATATCTCACATCAATATGCTTGGATCTAGAATGGTATGTTGAATTCTTGGAGAGGTGAATGGCGCTCTGACTGTCACAGTAAACAGTATATACTTCCTGTTTCAAGCCCAATTCCTGTAGAAACTTTTTCATCCATAAAGTTTCCTTACAGGCTTCAGTAACTGCTATGTATTCTGCTTCTGTGGTTGATAGAGCAACACACTTCTGTAACTTAGACTGCCAAGAGACTACTCCTCCTGCAAATGTCATCAAGAATCCTGAAGTGGACTTCCTGGAATCAGTATCACCTGCCATGTCTGCATCTATGTAGCCTTCTAACACAGGTTCATCACTGCCAAAACATAAACACAACCTGGAAGTACCTCTTAGATATCTTAATATCCATTTCACTGCTGCCCAATGTTCCTTTCCAGGATTAGAGAGAAATCGGCTGACAACTCCAACTGCATGAGCTATATCTGGCCTAGTACAAACCATAGCATACATCAAACTGCCTACTGCAGATGAGTAAGGCACTTTGGACATTTCTTCTTTTTCTTTCTCACTTGTAGGACATTGTTTCGCACTCAGTTTGAAATGACCTGCAAGTGGAGAACAAACTGCTTTGGCTTTACTCATATTGAATCTTTCAAGAACCTTTTCAATGTAAGTCTCCTGAGATAGCCAAATCTTCATTTTCTTCCTATCACGAAGAATCTTCATGCCAAGTATTTGTTTCACCGATCCTAAGTCTTTCATGGCAAAAGACTTACTTAGCTCTCTTTTAAGCTTTCCAATTTTTCCAACATCATGACCAACAATCAGCATATCATCAACATATAGTAGTAAAATAATAAAATCATCATCTGAAAATTTCTTCATAAACACACAATGATCAGATGTGGTTCTATCATACCCTTGGCTCATCATAAAGGAATCAAACTTCTTGTACCACTGTCTAGGTGCCTGTTTGAGTCCATATAAGCTTTTCCTAAAGCTTACATACCAGATTTTCTTTTCCCTTGACTTTGAAACATTCTGGTTGCTCCATGTAAATTTCTTCTTCTAAGTCACCATGAAGAAATGCTGTTTTTACATCAAGTTGCTCAACTTCTAAATTCAAGTGGGCAGCCAAACCAAGAACAACTCGGATAGAGGACATTTTTACAACCGGAGAAAATATTTCTTCAAAGTCAATACCTTTCTTCTGACTGAATCCTTTCCCAACTAGTCGTGCCTTGTATCTTTGTTGTGAGCTATTATTTTCAGTCTTCAATTTATAAACCCACTTATTCTTGAGAGCTTTCTTCTCTTTCGGCAGCTTTACCAAGTCATAGGTGTGGTTCTCAAGCAAGGATCTTATCTCTTCTTGCATGGCTTTAACCCACTCACTCTTATTCTCATGTAGAATAGCTTCTTGGTAAGTTTCTGGCTCTCCCCCGTCAGTAAGCATAACATACTCATGTGGAGGATATCTGGTAGAGGGTTGTCGCTCTCTAGTGGATCTTCTCAATGAAATCTCAACTGGTGGTGGAGGTAGCTGTTCAGTTGGTTCAGAATCATCAACTGTAGGTGTATCATCACTAGTATTCTCACCACAATCTTCTTGTTCATCTCCCCCATGATCATCATGAACTACAGGTGAAGGAACTGGACCCAAACTCCAAGGAATATAAACAGAGGTTTCTGGCTTCTCAACATTATCACCATCATCAAACAATTGGTCTTCAAGAAACACAATATCTTTGCTTCTAATAATATTCTTGTTCACTGGATCCCATAATCTGTACCCAAACTCTTCATGACCATATCCCAAGAAGATACATGCTTTTGCCTTATTATCATCAAGCTTGGACCTCTCATCTTTGGGAATATGAACAAATGCTTTACACCCAAAGACTCTCAAATGATTATAAGATATATCTTTTCCTCTCCATACTCTCTCTGGAACATCACCTTGTAGAGGAACTGATGGAGAAAGATTTATCAGGTCAACTGTAGTTCTCATAGCCTCCCCCAAAATGACTTCGGTAACTTGGCGTGAGAAAGCATACACCTAATCCTTTCTTCAATGGTTCTGTTCATCCTTTCTGCCACACCGTTCTGCTGAGGAGTTTTAGGAACTGTTTTCTCAAGCCTGATATCATGGAACCTACAATAATTCTCAAAAGGACCCCTGTACTCGCCACCATTATCTGATCGAACACACTTTAGCTTTCTATCAGTTTCTCTTTCAACATTGACATGAAACTCCTTGAAAGCATCGAGTACCTGGTCTTTAGATTTCAAAGCAAAAGCCCACACTTTTCTAAAATGGTCATCAATAAAAGTAACAAAATAAAGAGCACCTCCAAGAGTTCTAGTTTGCATAGTACAAACATCAGTATGAACTAAATCAATAACATCAGATCTTCTAGATGATGGATATGTCTGAAATGTAACTCTATGTGTTTTTCCAGCTAAGCAATGATCACAAGATTTAAGAGATGTACCTTACGACTCTGGTAAGAACTGCTTTCTAGTAAGAGTTTGAAGTCCCTTCTCGCTAATATGTCCAAGCCTCTTATGCCAAAGATCTATACTTTCACCTTTTCGAATTGCATTAATCTCTCCTTTGTGTAGCTTAGCTTCCATGACATAAATGTTGAATCTCGTATTTTGATGATGAAACTACTTGATATATGTTTATGATTTAATCTGCGTTTTGAGTGACGCAGGATGCTTCGATCAGGATGAGACAATTAAAGCAGGAACATCATGTTGTGCCGGAGGAACATGTCAGAAGATTGGACGTCGGGCCGGTGGATCGGTCGACGTATCGACAGAAGGCTTCGGGTCGTGGACTCGGGCATCGGGCCAAGAAGAGCGGGTATTGTGCCAAGGATATCGGAGTTGCGGAGTCAACTGGCCGATTGGGCAATAGGCCACAGGAAAAGACGATGCGCCGAAGAATCGGACGAAGCGTCGAGGGACCAATGACATGCCGGACAACTTGGTTAATTGCTTAGAACTAATTGTCTCGATTGAAGTTTTTGTTTTGTTGTGCAGGATTAACTACGATGAAAGTTAGACAAGCAGCAGGTGTTGCGCCGGAGTCAAGATCATGATCACGTTGGGAGTTCTAGAGTTCGACGGAAGTTCGGACGGTCGTCGGAGGTTCAGCGAGAACAGATCCAAGAAGTCCAGAAGCTTGCCAAGCGAAGCTCGTCGGAACTCGCCAAGTGGATCGTCGCAAAGTCCAGGAGTTTGCCGGAAGTCCGCAGAAGCATCACCGAGGGTTCATCGGATGATCGACGGAAGTTCGCCGGAAACTCGCCGGAAGAAGCGATTGACGTACCGAAGCAGAGCTGCAGAATTTGTCTTAGATTTAATCGTAGTTAGCACGATGATTAAGTTAGAAATGGGAGGTGATCCCATTAGCTTAATCCTGGGGCAATTGGGCCCCTGAAGAACTCAAGTTGGGTCGAATGGTTCAACCCATTCGAACCCAAGTAGCTGTGGGAGGTGCAACCGCCCAGGCAGGGAGGTGCAACCGCCTAGGCTAAGTCTCCCAGCGAGACTGGGCGGTGCAACCGCTCCAGCCAGGAGGTGCAACCGCCCACGGCTCAGTCTCCAAGTGAGACTGGGCGGTGCAACCTCCTCTGTCAAGAGGTAGCACCGCCAGAGCTCAAGTTCCGAGCTCTGCCGAGAGGTGCAACCACCGAGCTCGGTCTTCGAGCTCTGGCAGAGTGATGCAACCTCCTTGGACAGGTGATGCATCGCCTGAGCTCGGTCTTCGAGCTCTGGCAGGAAGGTGCAACCACCCCTGACAGAGAGGTGCATCCGCCTGAGCTCAGTCTTCGAGCTCTGCCAGGCGGTGCAACCTCTCCAGTCAAGAGGTGCAACCGCCTGATCCCGGAATTCCGGGATTTGATGGTTTTGAGCTCGAATTTTGAACTGGGTTGGGGCCTATAAATACCCCACCCATTCAGCACTGAAAAGATATAGACCTACACCGAAATCTTGATCTTTTCTGTGATTCTAAGAGCTCAAAAGTGTTGTAAAGCCTTTAAGTCTCCTCCTTCTGTTCTTCAAGTTTTCAGTTGTAAAGTGAGGAGAGAAAGGTCTGTAAAGGTTGTCTCCTGAGCCTGTCAAAAGGAGAGAAATTGTAAAAGGGCAGTTTGGCCTTCGCCTATTGAAGGAAGGCCCCTAATTGACGTCGGCAACCTCGTCGGTGGAGGAAGCCAAAAGTGGAGTAGGTCAAGGCTGACCGAACCACTCTAAATCTCTGGTTTGCGTTTATTTTCGAGCACTTTATCATTACTGCAAACCTCCTTCATTACTACTGCTCTCTGCGCTTTCACGAACAAGTTATAAGTGCTGTTCTTCCGAATCTGCATTTAGACGTAAATTCGTATTTTCATACATTACAGTTTACGTTTACGTTTGATTCTGCAGAACTGTTTTCCGTGCCTTTACGAACGAGCTTCTTTGCAGTTTACACTTACATTTTGATCCTATTGATAACTGCAAACTGTCCTCTACAATTTTACGAACGAGTTTTAACATTTAGACGTAAAACTGCATTCAGACGTAAATCGGCTTTCCTCGCTCAATCATCAGTTCTCAGTTCACGTTTACGTCTTGATTTCAACTGCATACTGCCTTCTGCGAGTATACAAACGAGTTTCAAAGTTTAGACGTAAATCTGCGTCTAGACGTAAAACTGCGTTTAGACGTAAATCTGCGTTTAGACGTAAATCTGAGTTTAAGACGTAAATCTGAGTTTAGACGTAAATCTGTGTTTAGACGTAAAACTGCGTTTAGACGTAAATCTGCGTTTAGACGTAAATCTGCGTTTAGACGTAAATCTGCGTTTAGACGTAAAACTGCGTTTAGACGTAAATCTGAGCTTAGACGCAAACTGCGCTTTCATACAAACTGAGAATTAGCTTTTGCATCATAATAGTTTTTATTGAACGAACGCAGCTTTTGGTATTTAATCGCTGTAAGATTTCCGCTGCACTAATTCACCCCCCCCCCTCTTAGTGCTCTCGATCCTAACAATTGGTATCAGAGCCGGGTATTTCTCATTTCGGATTTACACCTGAGAGAAATAGCTCTTCAAGAGGGCTTTTCGGTCTTTCGTCCACCGTTGTTTAACGGATTGGACTACACTTATTGGAAAACTCGAATGAGAGTTTTCTTGATTTCTACGAATTTAGACTTATGGAGTATCATTGAAAACGGTTTTCAACTTCCCTCCAAACCGATGAACGAATGGTCGGATTTGGAAAAGAAGTATTTTTCTTTAAACGCGAAGGCTATGAATGCCTTATTTTGCGCATTAGACAAAAATGAGTTCAATCGGATTTCTACGTGTGAAACGGCTTTTGACATTTGGCGAATTCTTGAAATCACGCACGAGGGAACTAGTAGAGTCAAAAACTCGAAAGTTAACTTTTTATTGCATGATTTTGAGTTTTTTCAAATGCAACCAAGCGAGACTATAGGCGATATGTACACCCGTTTCACGGATGTCGTCAATAGTTTAAGAGCTCTTGAAAAATGTTTTTCGGACTTTGAACTCGTAAACAAGATTTTGCGTTCTCTTTCTAAGAAGTGGGATTCAAAAATAACTGCAATACAAGAAGCTAAAAACCTAAACAACTTACCACTTGAAGAACTAATTGGTTCATTGATGACATATGAAATGGTGTACAATGCACATGATGAACATGTTGAACTATGGACAAATGAATGCCACTTGAGCGATGACTCAAGTGATGAGGACAATGATGAACAAAACAACCTTCCAAAGAACAGGAAGGATTTGGGACATAGAACATTTGAAGACCACTCGAGCATAAGCTCAAGTGATGGTGAACTTAAACTACAAATGAAACGAAAATTAAAAAGCAAAAAGAATCAAACTACTTGCTTTAAACGCAAGAAGAAGAACAAAAATTGGGATGAATCGAGCTCCTCCGAAGAAGAGAAAGTCAACAAAAGCAAGGCGGCAAACTATGCCTTAATAGCCTACAATGATGAGGTAATCGAAATCCCCCTAATTTACTTCGAAATTACATGATGCTTTTCATGATGCATTTTTTTCTTTAAATTTTCTTGAAAATTATATTTTTAATAATTTAATAATGAAAATGCAAAAATATGATCATGCTTGTAATCTTGAAAATGATAATGAAAATTGCATGCCTTATGTTAATGCAAGATAGAAATCTAATGATTTTACACCTAGTGAGATTAATCTTATTTATGTGCTTGAGAAGCAAGAATGTATATTTTGATGATTTTCATATTGCTTTTCAATGACGATACATGGCTTTTGTCTGAAAGGCTTGATATTTTTCATTGTCTTTGTTTATTAAAGATAATGTATGGTTTTGACATAAAAATAAAGATTTGAGCATGCTATTATAAAGTCAATCATAAATTAAAACTAAAGAAGTTTTAGGCATTTATAAGAATCATTCAAAATTATGTTCAATGAAACCTTGCTTAATGTTGCAATGAAAATATTAAAGTTATACTTGATGATTTCAGATTTGACAAATGCTACACTTTAAATATGAATCATTCTTCAATCAGATTAAATGCTTCAATCATTTTCTATCTCTAAGAGTTCTCGATTTTGGTGAAATACAAGTGATAAATTCATTTATGATATCTTGTAAATCACTTGAATTATGAATGAGTTTTTCTTTTTTATGATGTGTTAAAAGAATCACTTAAAAAGAAAATGTTTTTCCCATTTTATCGAGATTAATGATTTCATGATATTATGTGAATCTCGAAACTGATTTTGATGAAATAGTAATAACGTTATTCATGTTATGAATCTTAAAAATGATAATATGCTTCATGTGATAATATGGATACATGAAACACTTATGATATTCTGTGTATTCATAAAATATTTATCTCATCATCCAATAACTCTTCTTGATATTCCTTATGAGATGAAATGAAATAATGCATGAAATACAAATGAGGAGTTAATGATCATGCATAATAGGATGTAATGAATTCTAGATACCATCGTTTGAATATCTATGATCATGCTGCCAAAATGATATATCATGGATGCTTGAATATCATGTTTGATATGCTTATGATGATGATTGATTTTTCGGTATCATGCATAAATTTTTTGAAATGTAATGTTAATGAATTTGTGCATTGAAACTATAATGATGCACAAATAAGAATGATTACTTACCTTTGTCATGATTTAGAAATTGATGTAAAGGGTTTTTCCCTTGTTGACAATGACAAAGGGGGAGATAGCTAGCTTGTACAAGTCAAGAAGATGAAAAAACTTGATTGCTAGCTTGCCCATTTTAAGAAGCAAAGATTGCTAACTTGCTTATTTCAAGAAGAAAAATTGTCTTCTTGAACATCACTATCTTGAATATCTCAAGAAGCAAAACTTGCAATTTGCACATTGCAATAGGAAGCAAGAATCATGAGCTTACACAAGAAAGCTATCTTGCATTTGCTTTCAAAATTTTTGCTAGCTTATATATTGTGAAACTTGTATATCGTAAAAATTGCTAGCTTGTTGGTCTAAAGAGAAGCAAAAAGTTGCTATCTCAAAAGAAGCAAATGTGCTATCTTGCCTATCTCAAGAGGCAAAAATGCTAACTTGCACATCTAGCAAAACTTGACAAATTTGCATATATCAAGAAGCAAGAGTTGCTTTCTTGAACATCTCAAAATTGCTAGCTTGCGGGCCTTAAAATGTACAAATTTTTTTGCTAGCTTGTATATGGTAAACCTGCTATCATACTATCATGAGTATGTCTTATCTTTATGATTGTATTTGAAAAATAATGGCAAAAATACGTCTTAATGATTGAACGTGTTAAAATTATTTTTCGAACCTTCTTGATTGAATGATCGAATCACTTGATTGGCATAATGATTTTACACAATTACATGTTGAATACAAAACTTCCATGATAACAAGCATGCTTTACCTTCATGATTCTAATTGAATATCTATAGCAAAACCTTGTTCGAATGGAAGAAAGACTCAAATTTCATTTTCGGATTCTCTTGAGTCTAACATATCAAGTTCACTCTCTTCCAAACTTAACAAGCATATGCCATATCAAGTTTAGTTCATATCATTGATTTTTGACATATGTAATTGACTAGCAAATACATCTCTCATACACACATCATGTGAAAAATATTTTTTGAGAAATGGATTTGATGAATATGGATGAAAGTGTTTTTACTTGCAAGGATTTATTTCACATACATAACAACAAGCACTTATGCTTAAAATTTGCTTATATCGTTCTCCGTTTTGTTGATGACAAAGGGGGAGAAATATATGAATTGATGCTATGAACACTGATGCTAGGCTTGCATCATCAAGAGATATATGAATTGATATGATTGCCATATTTGCAATGCTTGCATCATTAAGAGATATATGAATTGATGCTATGATTGCCAAACTTGTATTATGCCATGTTTTCATCATGCGTTAAGATATCAAAAACTTGTATCATAATTTTACGCGTTGATATCTTACCATGTGATTAAATGCTACAATTGATAAACACTTGAAATGTTTGCGTTATGATATCAAAAGCTTACATCGTAATTTTTCATATTGGTATTTGATATTAGCAAACTTGCATGATGATAAAACTTGACATTATGATTTTCATGCAATGAGTTGAACCAATATCACACACACTTGATTGTAGTACTTCTCCTTTTTGTTGATGACAAAGGGGGAGAAGTATGTTGATGACATGACATGTGATGCATAAGTTTATGCATAAGTTCATGTTGTCGTGTTGCAAGTATTCATGATGAATATTGCAATGACTTGAATTCAGTTTGAATTCAAGGTTCTATCAATATGACATATTGATAGGGGGAGTTTGTTTAAACTTCGGGAGTTAAGCTTAACTCCGTCATCAAGTGGTTGTCATCATCAAAAAGGGGGAGATTGTTGAATCTCGTATTTTGATGATGAAACTACTTGATATATGTTTATGATTTAATCTGCGTTTTGAGTGACGCAGGATGCTTCGATCAGGATGAGACAATTAAAGCAGGAACATCATGTTGTGCCGGAGGAACATGTCAGAAGATTGGACGTCGGGCCGGTGGATCGGTCGACGTATCGATAGAAGGCTTCGGGTCGTGGACTCGGGCATCGGGCCAAGAAGAGCGGGTATTGTGCCAAGGATATCGGAGTTGCGGAGTCAACTGGCCGATTGGGCAATAGGCCACAGGAAAAGACGATGCGCCGAAGAATCGGACGAAGCGTCGAGGGACCAATGACATGCCGGACAACTTGGTTAATTGCTTAGAACTAATTGTCTCGATCGAAGTTTTTGTTTTGTTGTGCAGGATTAACTACGATGAAAGTTAGACAAGCAGCAGGTGTTGCGCCGGAGTCAAGATCATGATCACGTTGGGAGTTCTAGAGTTCGACGGAAGTTCGGACGGTCGTCGGAGGTTCAGCGAGAACAGATCCGAGAAGTCCAGAAGCTTGCCAAGCGAAGCTCGTCGGAACTCGCCAAGTGGATCGTCGCAAAGTCCAGGAGTTTGCCGGAAGTCCGCAGAAGCATCACCGAGGGTTCATCAGATGATCGACGGAAGTTCGCCGGAAACTCGCCGGAAGAAGCGATTGACGTACCGAAGCAGAGTTGCAGAATTTGTCTTAGATTTAATCGTAGTTAGCACGGTGATTAAGTTAGAAATGGGAGGTGATCCCATTAGCTTAATCCTGGGGCAATTGGGCCCCTGAAGAACTCAAGTTGGGTCGAATGGTTCAACCCATTCGAACCCAAGTAGCTGTGGGAGGTGCAACCGCCCAGGCAGGGAGGTGCAACCGCCCAGGCTAAGTCTCCCAGCGAGACTGGGCGGTGCAACCGCACCAGCCAGGAGGTGCAACCGCCCACGGCTCAGTCTCCAAGTGAGACTGGGCGGTGCAACCTCCTCTGTCAAGAGGTAGCACCGCCAGAGCTCAAGTTCCGAGCTCTGCCGAGAGGTGCAACCACCGAGCTCGGTCTTCGAGCTCTAGCAGAGTGATGCAACCTCCTTGGACAGGTGATGCATCGCCTGAGCTCGGTCTTCGAGCTCTGGCAGGAAGGTGCAACCACCCCTGACAGAGAGGTGCATCCGCCTGAGCTCAGTCTTCGAGCTCTGCCAGGCGGTGCAACCTCTCCAGTCAAGAGGTGCAACCGCCTGATCCCGGAATTCCGGGATTTGATGGTTTTGAGCTCGAATTTTGAACTGGGTTGGGGCCTATAAATACCCCAGCCATTCAGCACTGAAAAGATATAGACCTACACCGAAATCTTGATCTTTTCTGTGATTCTAAGAGCTCAAAAGTGTTGTAAAGCCTTTAAGTCTCCTCCTTCTGTTCTTCAAGTTTTCAGTTGTAAAGTGAGGAGAGAAAGGTCTGTAAAGGTTGTCTCCTGAGCCTGTCAAAAGGAGAGAAATTGTAAAAGGGCAGTTTGGCCTTCGCCTATTGAAGGAAGGCCCCTAGTTGACGTCGGCAACCTCGTCGGTGGAGGAAGCCAAAAGTGGAGTAGGTCAAGGCTGACCGAACCACTCTAAATCTCTGGTTTGCGTTTATTTTCGAGCACTTTATCATTACTGCAAACCTCCTTCATTACTACTGCTCTCTGCGCTTTCACGAACAAGTTCTGAGTGCTGTTCTTTCGAATCTGCATTCAGACGTAAATTCGTATTTTCATACATTATAGTTTACGTTTACGTTTGATTCTGCAGAACTGTTTTCCGTGCCTTTACGAACGAGCTTCTTTGCAGTTTACACTTACATTTTGATCCTATTGATAACTGCAAACTGTCCTCTATAATTTTACGAACGAGTTTTAACATTTAGACGTAAAACTGCATTCAGACGTAAATCGGCTTTCCTCGCTCAATCATCAGTTCTCAGTTCACGTTTACGTCTTGATTTCAACTGCATACTGCCTTCTGCGAGTATACAAACGAGTTTCAAAGTTTAGACGTAAATCTGCGTCTAGACGTAAAACTGCGTTTAGACGTAAATCTGCGTTTAGACGTAAATCTGAGTTTAAGACGTAAATCTGAGTTTAGACGTAAATCTGTGTTTAGACGTAAAACTGCGTTTAGACGTAAATCTGTGTTTAGACGTAAATTTGCGTTTAGACGTAAATCTGCGTTTAGACGTAAAACTGCGTTTAGACGTAAATCTGAGCTTAGACGCAAATTGCGCTTAGACGCAATCTGCGCTTAGACGCAAACTGCGCTTCCATACAAACTGAGAATTAGCTTTTGCATCATAATAGTTTTTATTGAACGAACGCAGCTTTTGGTATTTAATCGCTGTAAGATTTCCGCTGCACTAATTCACCCCCCCCCCCCCCCCTCTTAGTGCTCTCGATCCTAACAATAAAAAGAGTTAATCTTCTTTCCTTTTGCCACAATTAGAGAACCTTTAGTGAGTTTCCATTTACTTTCACCAAAATAATGTGCAAAGCCCTCATCATCAAGTCTACCTGTAGATATCAAGTTAAGACGAATATCTGGAACATGCCTTACATCTTTGAGTATTAATTTGCTCCCAATACTGGTCTCCAAGCAAATATCTCCAATACCCACAATCTTAGATGTACCATTGTTTCCCATTCTAACATTACCAAAATCACCAACAGTGTAAGATCTAAAGAAATCACCATGAGAAGTAACATGAAATGAAGCACCAGAGTCAATTACCCAGTTACTGTCCTGAGCTACAAGACTGACACAACCTTCATCACAAACAATAGTGATATTACCTTCAGCAGCAACTATATTGGTCTCTTTTTCATTTTTCTTCATTTCATTCTGTTCTCGCTTCCAAAACCTACACTCTTTCTTCATGTGACCTGGCCTATTACAGTGAAAACATTTGATATCTCTTCTAGACTTGGATCTTCCTTTATAACCATATGGATTTCTGCTATGACTTCTTCCACGTCTTTCTTGTTTTTCAGTAACAAATGCACCAGAAGAAGATTCACCCTGTTCTTTCCTTCTTGCATCTTCATTTAGCAAACTGTCTTTAACCATATCTATGGTTAGAGTCCCCTTTGGCGTGGAGTTACAAATAGTCACCACATACGATTCCCAACTTTCTGGTAAAGAGCTGAGAAGTAATAATCCCTGCATCTCATCATCTATATTCATTTTCATAGCAACCAACTTGTTTGCAAGACTCTGAAATAGGCTTATGTGCTCAACAATGTTACCACCACCATCTTTATACTTCAAATTTACAAGCCTTACGAGGAGAGAAATTCTATTTCCCACTATCTTTTTCGCAAAAAGGTTTTCTAACCTTTGCCATACAACATCAGCTCTGGTTTCATCTGAAATATGCTCATGCAAGTTTATATCCATCCATCTTCTAATATAGGCAATAGCTTTTCTATGTTGAACTTCCCATTCTTCATCGTCCATAGTAGAAGGTTTATCTTTAACCTTGATAGGCTTATATAAATCTTTGCAACAGAGCAAATCTTCCATCAGACGCCTCCAAGTGGAATAATTTGATGAGTTCAATTTAATCATACCATCTGACTCCATTTCAATCACACAAGAAAACTAGCACCAAACAACCTGATGCTCTGATACCACTTGTTGGGAAGAAACCTGTTAATGCGGAATAATTCTTTTCCCTCTTTGTGTATCAAAATAGGTTCCTCATCAAAATATCAACTTGATATCAAAATGCTAATATCAATCAGCACAGCATAAACAATAGAGCAATAAATCAATCACACAGTTAGACCAAATCTTTTTAACGTGGAAAACCCAATGTGGGAAAAACCACGGGACCGCAGTCCACCTCAAACTTCAACTATCAATAATAATGATAATAGGTTTATAGTAGGTCTTCTCTAGAATAACTAGAGGATCAGAATAACATCAAGATCATAGATCTTGGCTCAAGAATAGCATATCTTCATCAGGATGGAATTCTAGGTCTCACGGAGTAGATATCGTAGGAAAGTACCTTAGAGAGGGTAAACTGCAGATCAACACCGTTAGGATTGTAGCGCTTGCTGCAAGGATTCTCCACATAAAATTTGGGCCGAAACTGACAACGTTTTGCCACCGATCGTCAAGCAGAAAAACTCAGAAACCTTACTTTCTCTCTCTCTTTTCTCTGCACGCCGCCGCTGCATGCTCACTCAATTTTTGCCCTTTCTCTCTTGATTTCTTTGATTTGGGCTGATGGCCCAAATTTGTCCAAGCCCACATATGGGCTGGACCCAACAGTTTGGTACTCCTGAATGGTGGAGGTTTGTCGGATCTTTGCTAGTTGTCTGTCAATATTCTCGTAATCGGTTGGTCTGAAGCGGATTAGCAGTCCTTCTTTGAATTGTCACCATGAAAGAACTCCATAAGTATGTTCAAACTAGTCAAACCACTGTATAGCATCCCCTTCAAGATATATAGCTGCAATTTTCACCATAGATGCATCCGCGATTTTGTGGTACTGAAAATATTGCTCCGCGCACGAGATCCAACCAATTGGGTCTCCTTCTTCCCATCTAGGGAAGTCCACTCTCATGCATGGATAGTTGGAGTTGGTCATAGAGCTTCCCCTCTCTTGGAAGTCATATCTTTGGGCTTGGTGTGATTGGGCAAAGCTCTCTCCTTGATATGATTTCTTCGGGCTTAGTGGTCGGCCCAATCTGAGTTTGGTAAAGAGCGTCCAAATCTTATCCTCCATTCGCACCTCCAAGGCTTCGAATTTAGCATTGATTGCCTCCTTAGATACCATAGTATATGCCTCCAAATCTATGATGTTAATATCTCTCTCCAAAGGCATGTATAGGTTGAGAGAAGTGATGGTCGAAAGGGTTGGTGGATCAGTGGATGTAGGCTACGATTTAGGCTTGTTTTGTGGCTGTTTTGGGTGCAGTTTGAGGGTGTGGTTTAGTGGAGTTTTAGGGCTGTGGATGAAAGTTTTGGATCTGTGGTAGATGACAGCAAAGGTTTGATAGAAATCAGTGGAAGTTGCAGCAAGTATGTGCTGTCTTGTAAGAGTAGAATTGTCGTCGAAGAAACAATGGTTTCTCGATGTAATTTCTATCAAAAACTTAAGAGAATTGAGGAGGGAATTGATAGAAAAATCACAGGTTATATGATAGCAAGGATGTCTAATTTAATCAAGAGAATTTCAGTAGTATAACAGCAAGAAAATTGGTGCAAGTTGCGATAGCAGAATTGTCGTAAAAAAATTTCAGCGGGTTACGATGAAAATTTGCAGCAACACAAAATTATTTTTAGAGATGAATTCCTTAATATATCAATTTTAGATGGAAGCCAAGATGATCTATGAAGTGTATAAGAAATTTGATTAAAAAAAGATTGCAAATAGATGGGTTAAGGCAACAATATGCCGCTGAAATTTTCTGCAGCACAGATTTTTAAGTATAGCAGATTGGACGTAAAAGATTAGTGGTTTATATTGAGAATTTTTTGATGAAACCAAAGGGAAATCCACTATTAGGAAGTTTCAAAGCTATCATAAAAAATTCGTAGAGATTTGGATAGAAACAATATAGTATCAAGATCAAACAAACAGTGCTATGCGGCTGAAAGTTTACAGTGTAGATTTTCAAGTATAGCAGACTAGACGTAAAAGATCAATGGTTTATATTTAGAATTTTTTGAAAAAACCAAAGGGAAATCTGCTGTTAGGAAGTGTCAAAGATGTCATAAAAATTTCATAGAAATTTGGATAGAAAAAGCACAGTAACAAGATCAAACAGATGGTGCTATGCGGTTGGAATTCTGTAATGTATCTTTCGTCGTAGAGATGAAAACTTTGTGATGAAAGGTTTATGCAGAAATATAGGAACAATTTTTTTTTTTGGATTTTCGAATAAGGATAACTAAATTGCAGCAGCAGTAAGGTTGGAAACCAGAACCTGTTGCAATTCACGGGGAGATCAAAGGATGATCCACGGTGGTGGAGATGATGGCGGAATTCAGCGACGATCTTTTAAGCAATTGTGGGAATTGCTTTGGGAGGTTGTGGAGGGCTGATGGATGACAATGGAAGGGGAGCGAGATGCCAAGAACGCTGTTCTGATACTAGGTGTTAGAACCCTTGCAGATTCTAAACTTGGGGTTGATCTCTTTAGGGGATCGACCTCCTTGGAACTCTATAGGGGTTCCTCCCTCCAAGTTGCTACTCAAAGGCTGCAGAAAAGATTCATCTATTGCTTATGAAAAGAGAAGGAATACATGGCTATTTATAGGGCTTATAAACCCTAACTCCTAATAGGACTCCTACTTAAGACTCTTACTTCTAACCAACTCCTAGTCAAGACTCCTATTCCCTTACAACTCCTAATTCTTCTTTAAGAAAACACCTCCTATATGAATGCCCCTCTCAATTAGGACTCTCCTAGCTAGAGTCATAACAGAATGTCCCTCTCAATTAGGACTCTCCTAGCTAGAGTCCTAACAGGCTATCATGTCATGTTGGACCTCATCTACAGGCTATCATGTCACGTTGGACCTCATCTGTTTGGCTGCAAACTTATGGGATGACTGATAACTGAGAGATTTCATGTCATAACAGAGAGATTTCCTCAATTGCTAGATGAGATTTCCTCAATTGCATGAGGCAATCTCTCTGCTTAGTTAAAGAAATCTTATCTTTCACCATGTCTAAATAGACTTCATATGATACTAATTAAAATGTGCTTTTTTTCATTCTCTCATTTCTTCATGGTATCAGAGCAAAAATTGTGAGGAGCCATTGCTGTTATTGCAGCACCCCATCGAGTCAATGTCGAGAAAAATTCTTGTTGTCTGATAGCACACCGCTGCCAAATTTCTCCTCGTCTGCGGTAGTCCCCCCTTTCCAGATCCTAGGTGGATCTGTACCCCCCCTCCCACTTCTTCGATGGCCATCGACATCCGGACGGCCTTGTCCTGCGTCCGCTCCATCGCGGCCTGCACAAGTCTCGTCGTTGGTGACGTTGCTGCTTCCGATCTGAAGCCTATCGTTGAGGAGACGTCGCTTTCGATTTCTATTGTAGAATCGATCGAGGGTCCTGCATCTCTAGGACTAGCCTAGGGAGTGGAGACGTCTGATTACAGCCATCCCTCCCCGGTCATTATTCTCTGAACTACACCGATTGCAGTTCTTCTTCTTCAACAATCCTCCTCCAGAACAAAGGAATTGGGACAAGTGCTGGTCCTTGACCACTGCCCACGATGGTAGCTTCCCTGCTTCCAGAAACGACCACGGCTACCGCACCAAGTTCTAAGCCTACAGTGCAGCGTCAAGCATTTGTTGGGCCTAGTCAACGCATTTGGTGACTTTGCATCGTAGGAAGCACACACTCTTGGTTCCTCCTTACTGTAAAATTTTTTGATTCTTCCTCCCTCCTTACTGTAGAAGTACCAACACTTCTTCCTTTTTATTTTTCTTCCTCCTTACTGTAGAAGTATCAATAGTACCAACACTTCTTTATTTTTCTTTTGATTCTTGTCATTGCTACATACTTCTACTTGCTCTCACATAGTAGTCCATATCTTCCATATATCTTCATCATATACCTTTGTTGCTCCACTTACTATTCTCACAGGGAATCATAGTACTTTCCCACATACAGGTCTTATTTTTATAAATGCAGCAACCCTCATTCTCTTCAAATTATCCAAAAGTGGCAACTACGCATTCTGGCATGCTCAATTTTCTAATCTTCTATTTGGCTATAACCTTCTAGGCTATGTCGATGGCTCTCTTCGTTGTCCACTAACGATGATCAACATCCCAGGAGCATCCAGTCCAATATCAAATCCGGACCACAAACTATGGTTACGCCAGGATCGTCTCATTCTTCAAGTAATTCAAGCTTCGGTCGCTGGATCCCTCGCCCTACTCATATCTTTGTGTGATACTGCTGCCGAAGCCTGATGCAAGTTGCAAACCACCTTGGCAAATCATTCACGAACTCGTATACTTAGTCTCCTATTCGAACTTATGAAAACAAAACAAGAGGGAATTATTATTACTGATTATCTGCACAACATAAAGATTATTATCGATAACTTGGCATTGATAAATCATTCCCTCAATGATGAAGTTACTGTCTATATCCTCAACGGCCTAGGAGACGAGTACAAGGAACTGGCGACAGCAATACGGGCACGTGATTCACTAGTGTAGTTCAAGGAACTCTACGATAAGTTGACTGATTTTGAGATATATCTCAAGCGTGAGGACAAATTGTTAGGACCATCCATCACGGCTCAAGTCAATCAAAAATCCACAATGAGGGGCTATTAGTATAACAAGACTATCAACAAAGGTTTGACCAATATGCCTTTTGAACCTTTAAGCTCCAACCAAACCCCTCCTCCACATCATCAACATTTCAATCATGACAACCAAGGTGGCTACTTCAATCATCAGCAGTCCTGGTACCCTCAACACACAAATCAACGAAGAGTTGTTTGCCAATTATGTGATAAAGTCGGTCACTCTACAAAGGTATGTCGATCTCGACCCCGACTTCCTACACAATCACATTGGCCTCAAGCAAATCTTACAACTACTCCAAACACTACTGATCATAATTGGATCGTGGACTCTAGCGCATCCTACCACATTACCTTTGATCTACAGAACTTGTTGATCCATAACAACTATAGTGGATATGATGACATCATCATCGGTGACGGTAAAGGACTTCCTATTACTCATACTAGTTCCACAATGCTTAATTCACCTACCACAACTTTTACACTCGATGATGTTTTATGTGCACCTCACATTAAACACGATCTTATTTCCGTTTCTTAATTTTACAAACCAAATAATACCTCTATTGAATTCTTTCCTAACTCTTTTCTTATCAAGCATTTGAACATGGGGGCATCTTGGTCCAAAGTTAGAGTAAGGACAATGTTTATGAATGGTCGTCCGTTCCACAACTTAAATAGCCCACTGTTTACTCCTCAATGGTAGCTCCAATCGATGTGTGGCATCGTTGTCTCGGTCATCCCTCCCTCTCTATCCAAAATAAATTACTTTCTCGTTGTTCTCTTTCTACTCCTACAAATAATAGCTTTTATTGTGATGCATGTCTTAGTAATAAAAGTCATACTCCCTTTTGGTTCTTCCTCTATATCATGTTCTATACCATTTGAAATTATTTATACTGATATTTGGGGTCCTACTCCCATCACTTCCTTTGATAAGTTTAGATTTTATATTATTTTTGTAGACTATTTTACTAAGTACACATGGATTTATCCTCTCCGTCATAAGTCAGAAGTTTTAACAATTTTTACTAACTTTAAAAAGCTGGTCGAAAACTTCTTTCAGTCTACAATTAAAATAGTCTACTATGATGGTGGGAGCGAATATCAAGCTCTCACATCCTACCTCTCAACCTGTGGTATCCAACACTAAGTCACCCCCACACACTCCTCAACTAGTTGGCTCTACTGAACGCAAACATCGACATATTATAGAAACTAGTCTCACGCTTCTACATCAAGCCTCCATGCCAGCAACCTTTTGGTCTGTAGCCTTTCAAACTGCCGTCTACCTTATTAATCATCTACCCACTCCAGTTCTCTAATACTAGTCTCCATTTGAAAAACTATTTTCTAAATCCCCAAACCTTCAAAAACTTAGAATATTTGGTTGTCTATGTTATCCGTGGCTACGTCCCTATGCCCCACATAAGATAGCGCCAAGATCTAAACCTTGTATCTTCATAGGATATTCTCTTGAGCATAATGCCTTTCGATGCTATGAACCAACAACTCAAAAAGTTTTTATTTCACGTCATGTTATTTTTGTGGAGTCTTCCTTTCTATTTCAAAACCACGAGTCTCCTACCATACCGGCCACTCCAACAAATATACATCACTGGAGTATACTATCGATCCCCTTAAACAAAACTCTTCCCACACCATCCAGTCTTTTTCTTAAAGATCCACACTCCTTTGTTCTCTTAGTTCAACAGCTTCCCACTACTAGTCATAGGTGCCCAGCAAGCCAATCGCGTGAGTGATGGCACGTGTGACTTGATACAGAATCTTTTTACTTATTATATTTTGGCGTATATCACTTTATAACTATTGCATAAATGCATATATATATTGTGATGTCCTTGGATTTGTGCAATGGGAATCGGATCTGATGAGATCATGATAATGAGATCGATTCACCTTTAAACATATATCATAAATAATCCCGGTCATAGGTTACTCGAGAGGGACATCGTGATAATCGGATAGACTGGTGTGCTGTATACCCATCCATATGATGGATGCAGCTGGTCTCATTGCTGCTCATGTAGGGACACTAGGGATACAGTACAGGTGCTCATTGGAGAATGAGTTCACTGATTGATCTGCTTACGGAATGTTGGATGGTTGATGATGCCTTATTGTCAGACAGCGATTCCGTAGTCCTAGTGGTGTATCTGGTCCTTAGACTTGAGATACCAAGGATGTCCTGTATGAGTGCTCCACTCTTTGATACCAGACTTATAGGTTTGGCTGTCCCAGATCTAGTACAATTGGTCATTGGGAGTGGTAGTCGACCTTACGAGGGCTATTGAGTGTCAACAGAGGATCATCCACTCTCTGCGTCATGAGAGGAATATCCCATGTGTTCTTGCTCAGACAAATCCCTGGCCAGGGTCATTCGGGTTGAGAGAGAAAGAGTTCTCCGGGAGAATCCGATTAGAGCGAGACTTGAGTAGAAACCGTATAGGTTTGACAGCACCATGCTCGATATACGGTCTCTGGGATATTAGATGGATGAGGGACTATAGGTACATGGTAACTGAGGACAGACAGGTCTAATGGATTGGATTCCCCTGTATCGTATGGGGACTACGGCATAGTGGCCTAGTACGTCCGTAGTCGATGAGTCGAGTGAATTATTACAGAGATAATAATTCACTGAGTTAGAAGGCGTTCTGACAGGTATGACTCACGGCCAGCTCGATATTGGGCCTAGAGGGTCACACACATATGGTAGGCATTGCGATGAGTAGAGGTTCGGATATGAGATATCCGACGGAGCCCTTGTTGCTAGTCATAGGTGCCCAGCAAGCCAATCACGTGAGTGATGGCACGTGTGACTTGATACAGAATCTTTTTGCTTATTATATTTTGGCGTATATCACTTTATAACTATTGCATAAATGCATATATATTGTGATGTCCTTGGATTTGTGCAATGGGAATCGGATCGTGATGAGATCACGATAATGAGATCGATTCACCTTTAAACACATATCCTAAATAATCCCGGTCATAGGTTACTCGAGAGGGACATCGTGATAACCGGATAGACTGGTGTGCTGTATACCCGTCCATATGATGGATGCAGCTGGTCTCATAGCTGCTCGTGTAGGGACACTAGGGATACAGTACAGGTGCTCATTGGAGAATGAGTTCACTGATTGATCCGCTTACGGAATGCTGGATGGTTGATGATGCCTTATTGTCAGACAACGATTCCGTAGTCCTAGTGGTGTATCTGGTTCTTAGACTTGAGACACCAAGGATGTCCTATATGAGTGCTCCACTCTTTGATACCAGACTTATAGGTTTGGCTGTTCCCAGATCTAGTACAGCTGGTCATTGGGAGTGGTAGTCGACCTTACGAGGGCTATTGAGTGTCGATAGAGGATCATCCACTCTCGGTATCATGAGAGGAATATCCCATGTGTTCTTGCTCAGACAAATCCCTGGCCAGGGTCATTCGGGTTGAGAGAGAAAGAGTTCTTCGGGAGAATCCGATTAGAGCGAGACTCGAGTAGAAACCGTATGGGTCTGACAGCACCATGCTCGATATACGGTCTCTGGGATATTAGATGGATGAGGGACTATAGGTACATGGTAACTGAGGACAGACAGGTCCAATGGATTGGATTCCCCTGTATCGTCTGGGGACTACGGCGTAGTGGCCTAGTACTTCCGTAGTCGATGAGTCGAGTGAATTATTACAGAGATAATAATTCACTGAGTTAGAAGGAGTTCTGACAGGTATGACTCACGGCCAGCTCGATATTGGGCCTAGAGGGTCACACACGTATGGTAGGCATTGCGATGAGTAGAGGTTCGGATATGAGATATCCGACGGAGCCCTTGTCTTATTGGATGCAGATCCAATACCCACTAGGGAAAGGACCCATTAGGGTTTTGACACGGGATCTCTATAAATAGGAGGGATTCACAGCCTCATAGGCTAGAGTCTTTGCTTGCCCTTCCTATTCTCCTCTCCCTCTCCACCTCAGAGTAGGCCTGGAGTTTTGAGGAGCGTCGTCGCAACCCTGCTGTGTGGATCACCGCTAGAGAGGAGGACGCTTGACCTCCTTCACCCTCTCCTAAGGATCTGTAAGGAAACAGGGATATACGATCTCCCTAGGTAACACAATCTCTATACGCAGTTTTGTGTTTTTGTGGATTTTGCGCACCAATCTTCGCACGACGATGAACATCCTTTTGGGAATCGGGGATTTTTGTTTTCTTGTTCTTCCGCTGCGCATATGATGTCACCCCCTATGATTTCCCAACACTTGTCTTATTGGATGCAGATCCAATACCCACTAGGGAAGAACCCATTAGGGTTTGACACGGGATCTCTATAAATAGGAGGGATTCACAGCCTCATAGGCTAGAGTCTTTGCTTGCCCTTCCAATTCTCCTCTCCCTCTCCACCTCAGAGTAGGCCTGGAGTTTTGAGGAGCGTCATCGCAACCCTGCTGTGTGGATCACCGCTAGAGAGGAGGACGCTTGACCTCCTTCACCCTCTCCTAAGGATTTGCAAGGAAACAGGGATATATGATCTCCCTAGGTAACACAATCTTTATACGCAGTTTTGTGTTTTGCGGATTTTTGCGCACCAATCTTCGCACGACGACGAACATCTTTTTGGAAATCGGGGATTTTTGTTTTCTTGTTCTTCCGCTGCGCATATGATGTCGCCCCCCATGATTTCCCAACAGTGGTATCAGAGCTAGGTTGTTCTTGCGAATGATTGGTTTTGAACTGCGTGTGTTGTGTTTAGGAAGAATATTGACGTCAAAATCGTTGACGCAAAAGCGAGGATGGGCAGCAACAGTTGCTGCCCTTGATCTGCATGCCTGCAGCCACCTGCAACGGCAGCCGCAGCCGCTGCCAGGCAGCACAGCGCCGGCGCATGCGCAAGTGCTGTGCCTGCAGCAGCCGGCCAGCGGTCTGCTTGCAGCAGGGTTGCTGCTGGTGGGGCTGGCAGCCCACGGGCAGAGGCGCCGCAGGGCAGCGGCGCATGCCGCCGCTACTCCCGCGGGCGAAACCCCCCCCACAGGGGCGGCCGCCCGGCGGTACAGCACCGTCTGCGGAGGCAGCGGCGCCCGAAGGGGGCACCCACCCGCAGCGGCATCGTCGCCAGCGGGCGTGCCGCCTGTAGGCGAGGGCAGTGCCCTCGCCCCGCCGCACAGGCCGCCGCCGGCAGGGTGGCAGCGGCGGCAGCAGTGAAAAGGGGAAAGGGTATTAGGGTTTTTTGGGCAAAAGATAGTTTTGCCCCTCGAAATTTGAGTAATTCCAGTTTCTGTCTTTTGTCCAAATTACGAAAATACCCTTAGGAATTGAGAAATTCCCTACATGTCCCTGATTTCAAAAAAATATTAATTAATTAAAAGGTTTTGTTGATTATTATTTTTATTATTATCTAGTAGTCCTACATGATGATGATTATTTATACATGTGATGTATGATGTGTGGACGGATGATCATGGACCGTGTGATGTGTGTACTTGTGATTATTATTATTGAGGTATGCGAACCTCCATTATATTTCTCGTTTATTATCGGGCCTGCGTGCCTATGATTAAGTTGTAATCACATGAGGAGGCGCAGCGGGAGCGTGGATGCAATAGCGGGACCCACGAGACGGACAGAACCGACGAGGACGAGATGGACGATCACAGGGCATGGAGATGCACCGTTGCACACATAGATCTTGATGTGAGTGATTAGGCCTACTGGCTCGGGCCTAATCATATTAGGTTGTGGTCCATGATTATCTAATGTGATTGCTTATACACATACTAGATATGTATATATATTTGCATGTGATGTAGATATATATTAAATATGTATATGTGTGACATGTCATATTAGGAGACCAAATTATAGAAACATCTCTCGATAATATTAAGTCGGTAAACGTGAGGCAATTAGATTGACCCACGTGGCCTTCCATCGTTATGAGTAGGAACCGATTCCCGGTGTAGGTTGAGTTGGTCAAGTTCCTCGAGACTCACCTATATCGCGATTCGCTATCTTGCTTACGACATAGAGATGTCACCAGTGACCTGAGGGCATGGTATACTTGGTCGAGGGTATATCATCAAATCAGACTCATCTTGTAACGAAGGTGTTGACTTAACCGAGCATCATGGTTAGTCGAGTCCCTTGAGGCCATGGTGATTCGGAGGCCGAACAGGACGGGAATCACAAGGAGTTGAGATTGGTAAGAGTTGCCTACCTTTTAGGCTTAGTGTGATTGGTCGAGTCCCTCGAGGTTACACTAAGACGCTGATGGGATCCTGATCCCCACTAGAAGTCTGCCGGAGACTTCCGTTTCACGTGCTGAGGGTATCGCGTGACTCGTTAGTAAAATAGTGGGAGCATATTAAGATAGAAGTCCATATCTTGATAGTTTATTTCTTGTAAAATCTGCATGTTATTCATTTCTTCTACATCTTTATTTTCAGAAAATGTCGCTTTCAAATCCCTTACGTGGCATACTTGATGTTAACCGCCTCACTGGTCCAAATTATACGGATTGGCTCCGTAACTTGAGAATTGTTCTCACAGTGGAGAAAATCGTGTACGTCCTTGATACAGTGATGCCTACGTCCGAAGAAGGGGCAAGCGAGGATGAGATCGCTCGCTACGTGAAGTACATTGATGACTCCACTCTTGCTCAGTGCTATATGTTGGGCTCTATGACTCCAGAGTTACAGAGACAACATGAAAAGATGGATGCTAGATCCATTCTCCTACATGTCCGTAAATTGTTTGAGGAACAGGGAAGGACTCAACGATATGAGATATCCAAGAGCCTTTTCCGCGCTAGGATGACTGAGGGGACACCGGTTCAGAACCATGTCCTAAAGATGATTGAGTGGATAGAGAAACTCACAGGTCTAGGAATGGTCCTAAAGGATAACTTGTGTGTGGACATTGTGCTTCAGTCCCTACCAGATTCCTTTTCACAGTTCATAATGAATTTTAATATGAACAAGCTTGAGGTGACTCTCCCAGAGCTCCTCAATATGTTGAGGGAGGCAGAGAGTACTATTAAGAAAGAGAAGCCAGTTCTCTACACTGGTGAGACCAGAAAGAAAAGGAAAGCAGAAAGGTCCCTTAAGAAGGGAAAGGGCAAGGGCAAACAAGGTAAAGCAAAGGTTGCTAAGAAAGACCCAGCAAAGGACAAAGGCCAATGCTTCCACTATGGTAAAGATGGGCATTGGAAGAGAAACTGCAAAGAGTACCTTGCAGAAAGGGCGAAACAAAAGCTTGATGAAGATTCAGGTACATTCATGATCAGTCTCCATTTGTTAGACTCTTATGATAACACATGGGTATTGGATACCGGTAGTGCTTATCATATATGCAATTCGTTGTAGGTTCTGGCAAGGCCTAGGAGACTAGAGAGAGGCGAGATGGACCTCAAGATGGGTAATAGAGAAAAAGTTGCTGTATTAGCTGTTGGCGAGGTCGTCCTACATCTGCCTAGTGGAGCTTTTATTGCATTAGATGCATGTTATTTTGTTCCTTCTATTATCAAAAATATTATCTCCATTTCATGTTTAACAGTTAGTGGATATAAATTTGTTTTTGAGAACAATGGTTGTTCGATATTATTAGATGATAAGATCATCACGAAAGGAACATTGCATAATGGTTTATTTATGTTAGACACCACTCCACATATCATGAATGTATATGTGTCCAAAAGGAAACGAGATGAGTTCAACAGTGCATACCTGTAGCATTGTAGGCTAGGTCACATCCATGAAAGAATGATTCAAAAGTTGCTAAATGATGGATATCTAGATCCATTCGACTATGTGTCATATGCAACTTGTGAGCCTTGCATTCGTGGAAAACTGACCAAATCTCCATTTAATAGAATTGGAGAGAGAGCCAATGAGTTGTTGGAACTCATACATAGTGATGTATGTGGACCCATGTCAACTCATGCCATTGGAGGTTACTCCTACTTCATTACATTTACTGATGATTTCTCAAGGTATGGATATGTGTACTTAATGAAGTACAAGTCCGAGGCCTTTGAGAAATTCAGAGAGTATAAGAATGAGGTGGAGAACCAGACTGGAAAGAGTATCAAAACTCTTCGATCAGATCGAGGAGGTGAATACTTAAGTACAGAGTTTACTTAGTTCCTCAAGGACCATGGGATATTATCCCAATGGACACCTCCTTATACACCTCAGCTCAATGGTGTCTCTGAAAGGAGAAATCGTACATTATTAGATATGGTACGGTCCATGATGAGTTTCGCTGACCTACCCATCTCATTCTGGGGATATGCCATAGAAACCGCAGCTTACCTTCTGAACAGAGTTCCAACTAAGTCGGTAGTGTCTACACCATATGAGATATGGAAAGGGAAGAAGCCTGATCTTAAGGTTGTTAAGATTTGGGGCTGCCCTGCCCATGTTAGAAGACACAACCCCGATAAGTTAGAATCAAGGACAGAGCGATGCAAATTTGTGGGATACCCCAAGGAAACTTGTGGGTATTATTTCTATCATCTCGAGGACCAAAAGGTCTTTGTAGCTAAGAGAGCAGTGTTCCTTGAGAAGGAACACATTCTTGACGGAGACAGTGGGAGAATGATAGAATTGAGCGAGGTTGGAGAACCAAGCTCAAGCACCACTCTACAGCCCGAGTCTATTCAGGTACCTAATACATAAGTATCAACTTTACGCAGGTCTGATAGAGTATCCCATCCTCCTGAGAGATATGTGGGACATATTAGAGCAGAGGATGTAGAGGATATTGATCCTCAGACCTACGAGGAGGCTATTATGAGTATAGACTCCAGGAAGTAGAAAGAAGCCATGAATTCTGAGATGGATTCTATGTACTCCAATAAGGTTTGGAACCTAGTTGATGCACCCGAAGGTATTGTACCCATCGGTTGCAAGTGGATCTTTAAGAAAAAGATCGGAGTAGATGAAAAGGTAGAGACCTATAAAGCAAGGCTAGTGGCTAAGGGGTATCGTCAAAGACAATGTGTTGACTACGACGAAACTTTCTCACCCGTAGCAATGCTAAAATCCATCAGAATTCTATTGGCTATTGCAGCACACTATGATTATGAGATCTGGCAGATGGATGTGAAAACCGCATTCCTCAACAGGAACCTCGAGGAGGAGGTGTATATGATGCAACCTGAGGGATTCGTGTCCAAGAACTGCCCAGATAAGGTGTGTAGGTTGCTTAGATCCATTTATGGACTAAAGCAAGTTTCCCGAAGTTGGAACATAAGATTTGATGAGGCAATCAGATCTTATGACTTCGTTAAGAACGAAGATGAGCCTTGTGTATACAGAAAGGTAAGTGGGAGCGCTATCACCTTTTTGGTGTTATATGTGGATGACATCCTCATCATTGGGAATGATGTAGGAATGCTATCCATAGTAAAGGCTTGGTTATCTAGACACTTCTCCATGAAGGACTTAGGGGAAGCATCTTATATCTTGGGGATTAGAATCTATAGAGATAGATCCAAGAGGATGCTTGGCTTGTCCCAGTCCAGGTACATAGAAACTATTGTCAAAAGGTTTGGCATGGAAAATTCCAAGAGAGGTCTCATACCGATGAGACATGGGATATCGCTTTCTACGAGTATGTCCCCAAAGACTCCAGAAGAAATGGCGAACATGGATATGATACCTTATGCCTCAGCAATAGGGTCTATCATGTATGCCATGCTATGTACTAGGCCTGATATAGCACATGCTCTGAGTGTCACGAGCAGGTATCAGGCGGATCCAGGCTTGGAGCACTGGAAAGCAGTAAAGTGTATCCTTAAGTACTTGAGAAGGACTAAGGATCTTTTACTAGTATATGGAGGTAATAGCCTTAAGGTTGAAGGCTACACTGACTCAAGTTTTCAGTCTGATGTCGATGATAGCAAGTCGAATTCAGGGTATGTGTACACCTTGAATGGAGGAGCAGTGTGCTGGAAGAGTTCCAAGCAAGATACCACTGCTGACTCGACCACAGAGGCGGAGTACATTGCTGCATCAGATGTAGCAAAAGAGGGAGTCTGGGTGAAGATGTTCATCACAGATTTGGGAGTCGTTCCGAATAGCGAGAAGTCGACTTCCTTATATTGCGACAACTATGGGGCGATTACTCAAATAAGGGAACCCGAGTCTCATTAGAAGTGTTCTGAGGAGGTTCCAGCTTATCAGAGAGATCGTAACCCGAGGAGATGTAGTAGTGGAAAGAGTTCCATCCGAAGATAACATTGCAGATCCACTGACAAAGCCGTTGTCTCAGATTGTCTTTGAGCGTCACAGGAGTCTGATGGGGATCAGACACATAGGTGATTGTCTTTAGGTCAAGTGGGAGATTGCTAGTCATAGGTGCCCAGCAAGCCAATCACGTGAGTGATGACACGTGTGACTTGATACAGAATCTTTTTGCTTATTATATTTTGGCGTATATCACTTTATAACTATTGCATAAATGCATATATATATATTGTGATGTCCTTGGATTTATGCAATGGGAATTGGATCGTGATGAGATCACGATAATGAGATCGATTCACCTTTAAACACATATCCTAAATAATCCCGGTCATAGGTTACTCGAGAGGGATATCGTGATAACCGGATAGACTGGTGTGCTGTATACCCGTCCATATGATGGATGCAGTTGGTCTCATAGCTGCTCGTGTAGGGACACTAGGGATACAGTACAAGTGCTCATTGGAGAATGAGTTCACTGATTGATCCGCTTACGGAATGCTGGATGGTTGATGATGCCTTATTGTCAGACAGCGATTCCGTAGTCCTAGTGGTGTATCTGGTCCTTAGACTTGAGACACCAAGGATGTCCTGTATGAGTGCTCCACTCTTTGATACCAGACTTATAGGTTTGGCTATCCCAGATCTAGTACAGCTGGTCATTGGGAGTGGTAGTCGACCTTACGAGGGCTATTGAGTGTCGATAGAGGATCATCCACTCTCGGCGTCATGAGAGGAATATCCCATGTGTTCTTGCTCAGACAAATCCCTAGCTAGGGTCATTCGGGTTGAGAGAGAAATAGTTCTCCGGGAGAATCCGATTAGAGCGAGACTTGAGTAGAAACCGTATGGGTTTGACAACACCATGCTCGATATACGGTCTCTGGGATATTAGATGGATGAGGGACTATAGGTACATGGTAACTGAGGACAGACAGGTCCAATGGATTGGATTCTCTTGTATCGTCTGGGGACTACGGCGTAGTGGCCTAGTACGTCCGTAGTCGATGAGTTGAGTGAATTATTACAGAGATAATAATTCACTAAGTTAGAAGGAGTTCTGACAGGTATGACTCACGGCCAGCTCGATATTGGGCCTAGAGGGTCACACACATATGGTAGGCATTGCGATGAGTAGAGGTTCGGATATGAGATATCCGACGGAGCCCTTGTCTTATTGGATGCAGATCTAATACCCACTAGGGAAGGACCCATTAGGGTTTGACACGGGATCTCTATAAATAGGAGGGATTCACAGCCTCATAGGCTAGAGTCTTTGGTTGCCCTTCCTATTCTCCTCTCCCTCTCCACCTCAGAGTAGGCCTGGAGTTTTGAGGAGCGTCGTCGAAACTCTGCTGTGTGGATCACCGCTAGAGAGGAGGACGCTTGACCTCCTTCACCCTCTCCTAAAGATCTGCAAGGAAACAGGGATATACGATCTCCCTAGGTAACACAATCTCTATACGCAATTTTGTGTTTTGCGGATTTTTGCGCACCAATCTTCGCACGACGACGAACATCTTTTTGGGAATCGGGGATTTTTGTTTTCTTGTTCTTCCGCTGCGCATATGATGTCGCCCCCCATGATTTCCCAACACCCACTCCCTCTATTCCTTCTCATCTTTCTTCTTCACAAGCCTCCCCTACTACTAACATAATATCCTCATAATCACAACAACTTTCTTTACCTAGTACTACTGAAGTATCTCAACCTATCCCGACCCTTGTTGATGCCTCTCCACCACCCGTACCAATAACACAACTTTCAGTTCCTAAACATCCAACGACAACATGCTCAAAAAGTGGTATCTTTAAACCACGTTAGGTTCTCGACCTGCATGCTATCACCAAATCCTCTCTTGAGACCAGTAAACCCACCATAGTTACTCAAGCCCAAAAATCTCCTCACTGGCGTAAAGCCATGTGTGAAGAATATGATGCTCTTCTCCATAACACCATATGGACTCTTGTACCTTTTCATCCTATACAAAACATTATTATGTGTAAATGGGTCTTTCGAATTAAGTGGAACCCCGATGGGTCCGTTGCTCAATATAAAGCACGATTAGTAGCCAAAGGATTTTATCAACGACCTGGAGTTGACTTCACAGAGACTTTTAGTCCTGTAGTTAAACCCACAATAATTCGGCTTATTCTAAGTTTGGTCATCTCCAGAGGCTGACACTTACGATAACTGGACATTAACAATGCCTTTTTACAAGGGACTCTAACTGAAGATGTCTTTATGCAGTAACCCCTTGGCTTTGTTCATCACTAGTATCCGAGACATGTCTGCAAATTACAAAAACCTATTTATGGACTCCGTCAAGCTCCAAGAGCTTGGTATACTGAACTTGGATCGTTTCTGATATCAATTGGCTTCATCAACTCCAAGTCTGATACCTCTTTATTCTTACGACAACAACATGGAAATATAATATATCTTCTAGTATATGTAGATGATATTATTATTATAGGCAATGATCCCTTGGAGATTCAGACATTTTTAAAGCAATTGGCTGATCGATTCTCCCTCAAAGATTTAGGACCCTTGAGCTACTTTTTGGGAATGGAAGCAACATTTACATCCTCAGGTCTTCTCCTCTCATAGAGAAAGTATATTCAATACTTATTATCAAAGACAAATATGTAGGATACGAAAGAAGTTGTTACTCCTCTCTCTACTAGTGAATCACTCAAATTATGTGATGGCAGCCCAACCACGGACTCAACTCAATACCGACAAGTACTTGGTTCCTTATAGTACTTGGCTCTGACCCATCCAGATATCCCATTTGCAGTCAATAAATTATCTCAATACATGCACCAGCCTTCTGCTATACATTAGTTTGTGGTTAAACGAATTTTGCGGTATCTTAAAGGGACCCCTAATCATGGTCTCTTTCTCCGTAAAACCACTCAACTTCATCTTCATGCCTTTTCTGATGCTGATTGGGCGAAAAACTTTGATGATAGAACCTCCACGTCAGGGTATGTTGTCTTTCTTGGGTCTAATCCAATCAGTTGGAGTTCTAAGAAGCAAATGATAGTGCCCCGGTCTACAACTGAAGCTGAGTATCATGTTATTGCTACCACTGCCGCTGAACTCAATTGGGTCACAAATCTCCTCAAGGAACTCAAAGTCAGCTCTACCCATACTCCTACAATATATTGTGATAATGTTGGAGCTACCTACTTATGTGTTAATCCAGTGTTTCACTCACGCATGAAACACATTGTCATCGACTTTCACTTCGTGCGAGATCAAGTTGTCAGACATCAACTTTGTGTCTCTCATGTCCATACGGCTGATCAACTAGCAAACTCACTCATGAAGCCTCTAGCCCGCAAACTATTTTTATTGCATTGGTCCAAGATTGGTATCCTTGATAGGATCTCGATCTTGCGGGGGCATGATAACTGAGAGATTTCCTCTGATAATAGAGAGATTTCCTCAATTGCATGAGGCAATCTCTCTGCTCAGTTAAAGAAATATTATCTTTCACCATGTATAAATAAACTTCATATTGATGGGGATATAAATAGGAATAACCTTTGTATATGAACAAATACTAGAAGACTATAATACGCAGCAGAATTAAATGAAAACACAATCAAATAGAACACCAAGATATACATGGAAAACCCCTTCAATGTGAAGGATAAAAACCACGGGGCAAACTAGAGATAATTCACTATGAGAATAATGAATGTACAAATCTCAATCTCTTGCCCTAAACCCTAGCAACAATCATAAGAGAATAACTGGGATACAAGGATCACGTCACTGCCTACAATATCTAAAACCTCCCCAAGTAATCACAGCAAGAGTCTAATGTAGATTTGATCTAACCTGAGATGAGAACACTATTAGATGATTGAGAACAGCCTCTCTACGTTGTCCTTGTCTTCTTCCCTTTCTTTCTCTTTCTTTTCTGCCTTGTTTTTCTCCTTTTCTTTGGAATCCCATGGCTATTTCTTCTCCCACATTACTGCTCTATTTATGCCTTTTTCTGCCTCTAAAACGTAGTCACCACATCCCCCTAATGTTAATTAGGGTTAGGTTAAGAGGGGGTGAGCTATGGGCTGCCCAAGCCCATTATGAGCTAAATTTGTGGGTTGCCAGCCCAACAACCTCCCCCTTCAGCCCATAAAAGAGGTTGTCCCATGACTCTTCAATGTGAAGCCATGCCGACCAGCTGTCGGCATATCTCTTGTCTTTCTTTTGGTAAGGTCTTCATTCCATTTGGTAGTAATATCAAATCATAAATGTGGTTCTTCTGAAGAGCATCCATATCTTCTTGCATAACAACTAACCACTTCTCTTTCTGCTCACTTTCAACTACTTCCTGGTAACTCTCTGGTTCATCTGCATCAGTAAGCATCACATACTCATCTGTAGAGTATCTTCTGGAAGGTTGACGTTGTCTAGAAGATCTTCTCAATTGAGATTCTACTGGAACTTGCTCTCTTACTTCTTCTTGCTCAACATGTCCTGCAAGTAGATCAACATCAGGCTCTACACTATCTTCCTGCACATCTCCCCCATCACCCTGATATACTGGAGGAGTAATTAGGTCACAATCTGCAAATCCTTCTACAGAAGTATGTTAGGATCGAGAGCACTAAGAGGGGGGGGTGAATTAGTGCAGCGGAAATCTTACAATGATTAAAAACCAAAAGCTGCGTTCGTTCAAAAAATGTTATGATGCAAAAGCAAATTCTCAGTTTGTATCTAAGTGCAGTTTGCGTCTAAGCGCAGATTGCGTCTAAGCGTAGTTTTGCGTCTAAGCGCAGTTTACGTCTAAACTCAGATTTACGTCTAAACGCAGATTTACGTCCAAACGCAGATTTACGTCTAAACTCAGATTTATGTCTAAACGCTGTTTTACGTCTAAACGCAGATTTACGTCTAAACGTAGATTTACGTCTAAACGCAGTTTTACGTCTAAACGCAGATTTACGTCTAAACTCAAAAACTTGTTTGTATACTTGCAGAAGGCAGTATGCAGTTGGAATCAAGATGTAAATGTGAACTGAGATCTGATGATTGAGCGAGGAAAGCCGATTTACGTCTGAATGCAGTTTTACGTCTAAATGCTGAAAATCGTTCGTAAAATCGTAGAGGACAGATTGCAGTTATCAATAGGATTAAAGTGTAAGTGTAAACTGCAAAGAAGCTCGTTCGTAAAAGCACGAAAAACAGTTCTGCAGAATCAAACGTAAACGTAAACTATAATGTATGAAAATACGAATTTACGTCTGAATGCAGATTCGGAAGAACAACACTTGGAACTTGTTCGTGAAAGCGCAGAGAGCAGTAGTAATGAGGGAGGTTTGCAGTAATGATAAAGTGCTCGAAAATAAACGCAAACCAGAGATTTAGAGTGGTTCGGTCAGCCTTGACCTACTCCACTTTTGGCTTCCTCCACCGATGAGGTTGCCGACGTCAACTAGGTGCCTTCCTTCAATGGGCGAAGGCCAAACTTCCCTTTTACAATTTCTCTCCTTTTGACAGGCTCAGGAGACAACCTTTACAGACCTTTCTCTCCTCACTTTACAACTGAAAACTTGAAGAACAGAAGGAGGAGACTTAAAGGCTTTACAACACTTTTGAGCTTCTTAGAATCACAAAAAAGATCAAGATTTCGATGTAGGTCTCTATCTTTTCAGTGCTGAATGGGTGGGGTATTTATAGGCCCCAACCCAATTCAAAATTCGAGCTCAAAACGATCAAATCGATCAAATCCCAGAATTCTGGGATCAGGCGGTTGCACCTCTTGACTGGAGAGGTGGCACCGCCTGGCAGAGCTCGAAGACTGAGCTCAGGCGATTGCTTCTCTCTGCCAGAGCTCGAAGACTGAGCTCGATGGTTGCATCACCTGGCAGAGCTCGAAGACTGAGCTTGGTGATTGCATCACCTGGCAGAGCTCGAAACTGAGCTCGGTGGTTGCATCACCTGGCAGAGCTCCAAGCTGAGCTCAGGCTGATGCACCTCTCTGCCAGAGCTCGAAGACTGAGCTCGGTGAATGCATCACCTGGCAGAGCTCGAGACTGAGCTCAGGCTGATGCACCTCTCTGCCAGAGCTCGAAGACTGAGCTCGGTGGTTGCATCGCCTGGCAGAGCTCGAAACTTGAGCTCTGGCGGTGCTACCTCTTGGCAGAGGAGGTTGCACCGCCCAGTCTAGCTCGAAGACTGAGCTCTGGGCGGTTGCACCTCTCGGCTGGGGCGGTTGCACCTCCCAGCCTCGCAGCCCTGGCGGTTGCACCTCCTGGCTGGGGCGGTTGCACCTCCCAACCCCACAGCCCAGGCGGTTGCACCTCCTGGCTGGGGCGGTTGCACCTCCTGGTGCAATCAGGGTCCGAATGGTTCACTCCATTCGGCCCACTTTGAATCTTTTCAGGGGCCCAATTGCCCCAAGATTAAGCTAATGGGATCACCTCCCATTTTCATGCTTAATCATCATGCTAACTACGATTAACTCTAAGACAACTTCTGCAGCTTTGCTCCGATGCGTCAATCGCTTCTTCCGGCGAGTTTCCGGCCAACTTCCGTCGATCAACCGATAACCCTCGGTGATCCTTCTGCGGACATCCGGCATACTCCTGGACTTGCGACGATCCACTTGGCGAGTTCCGACGAGCTTCGCTTGGCAAGCTTCTGGACTTCTCGGATCTGTTCACGCTGAACCTCCGACGACCGTCCGAACTTCCGTCGAACTCTCGAACTCCCAACGTGATCCTGATCTTGACTCCGGCGCAACACCTGCTGCTTGTCTTACTCTTATCGTAGTTAATCCTGCACACTTATCTCAACACATAGATTAGATAACAAATGACAATTGACTTCATCATCAAAACCCGAGATTCAACAATCTCCCCCTTTTTGATGATGACAATCAATTGATAAAGGAGTTGTCCTTAACTCCCCCTATCTAAATGCCATAGTTGAGATAAGTCAACCTTGAATTCAAGACCGAAGAATACAAGTGACGTATTGATAAGTTAGATCAGTTAAACTTATCAATGCTCCCATCATGATGCCCATCATGATGTATCTCTTCAAGAATGATGTCAAGGCATGACATACATCATCAAGTTTGTATGATAGTGTTTGTAACTGTTCATCATGTAAACATATAAAGCTACGAAGGACTTTTTACATGATGCACACATTTGAGATTTTCTAGCAAGTTTGCATTTTCTGCACAATATAGAATATCAAATCAAGATATGATGCAAACTATAGCACATGTTCACATATCTCTTGGTGATGCAAGGATGGCATAACATTGTTTATAGCATCACTCAAGTATTTGCAACTATGACATGATTATGGCAGTTCAGCTATGACATAGTGTTTATCAATTCATATGTTTCTCCCCCTTTGTCATCAACAAAAAGCATGATAGCATTATCAAGTATATAAAGGAAGTCATGACACATATATCTCTTTATTGTGTTTGCTTGACGGAGGAAAGTCATTTTTCGAAGAGTTTTCATAAGAGTGTACAGGAACATCCCATACAAATCGAAAAATGAACTTCTTACATGCATTTGGTTAAAAATATTTGTCACATAATTTGCAACATGTTATTTGATCAAGCGTTGTCAAGGCATGTAATAGTAATAACATCCGAAAGATAATTTTAACTAGTTTAAGTATTCGGACACATCAACATTCCTAATTCTCTTCTTATGTAATCAAATTGTTCTTCACATAGGGGTTTTGTGAAGATATCAGCTAGTTGATGTTTGGTATCAATAAACTCTATGGTTACATCATGATTAGTGACATGATCACGTATAAAGTGATGTCTAATATCAATGTGTTTTGTTCTTGAGTGTTGTATAGGATTTTTAGTTAAGCATATTGCACTCGTGTTATCATATTTAATGGGAATATCTTTAAGATTCACTTTGTAATCTTCTAAAGTGTTTTTCATCCATACAACTTGTGCACAGCATGCACTTGCTGCAATGTATTCAGCTTCGGTTGTTGATAGGGCAACCGAGTTTTGTTTCTTAGATGACCAGGATACAAGGGCATGTCCTAAAAATTGACATGATCCTGATGTGCTTTTTCTGTCTAGTTTGCAGCCAGCGAAGTCCGCATCAGCATAAGCTGTTAATTCAAAATTTTCTGATTTTGGGTACCATAGTCCTAGATTGGTAGTTCCATTAAGATATCTGAGTATTCTTTTGACTGCTTTGAGATGAGATATCTTAGGGTCTGATTGAAATCTAGCACAAAGTCCTACACTGAACATGATGTCTGGTCTGGTGGCAGTGAGGTAAAGTAAACTTCCTATCATACCCCTATAGGTTTTTTGATCGAAGCTTTCTCCATTCTCATCAATTTCTAACTTAGTGGAGGTGCTCATAGGAGTGTCAATGGCTTTTGAATTATTCATTTTGAACTTCTTTAGCAAACTCACAGCATATTTGGTTTGACTAATAAAGATGCCATTGCTTAGTTGTTTGATTTGTAGGCCTAAGAAGAATGTTAACTCTCCCATTAGACTCATTTCGAATTCATGACTCATAGTTTTCGCAAAGGATTCACAAAGAGATTCATTTGTAGAACCAAAGATAATATCATCAACATAAATCTGAACAATGAGAAAATCATTTTCAAAATTCTTGATAAATAATGTAGTATCAACCTTGCCTTTTATGAAATTATTTTCAATGAGAAAAGAGCTAAGTCTCTCATACCAAGCCCTTGGGGCTTGTTTTAAACCATAGAGAGCTTTAGTTAATCTAAACACATGATTAGGGTAGCCATTGTTTTCAAATCCAGGAGGTTGTTCAACATAAACTTCTTCGGAAATGAAACCATTTAGAAAAGCGCTTTTAACATCCATTTGAAATAACTTAAAATTATTGCAACTAGCGTAGGCAAGGAGCATCCTTATGGCTTCCAATCGAGCCACAAGTGCGAAGGTTTCTTCGTAATCGATACCTTCTTCTTGGTTGAAACCTTTGGCCACTAATCTAGCCTTGTTTCTAACCACGATACCATTTTCATCTTGCTTGTTTCTAAAGACCCATTTAGTACCAATTACTAAATGGTCATTTGGCCTAGGAACAAGCGTCCACACCTCATTTCTCTCAAATTGATTTAATTCATCTTGCATTGCGATAATCCATGAATCATCTTTCATGGCTTCATCAACACATTTGGGTTCAATTTGGGAGAGAAAAGCGGCGTTGGCACAAAAGTTTTTAAAAGAAGATCGTGTTTGAACCCCCTTTGATGTGTCTCCTAGGATTAGCTCCTTAGGATGAGCATCTATATACTTCCAATCCTTGGGTAAGGATGTTTTGGAAGTGGATGCAACCAAGTTGCTAGTTGGAGACGGGGTTTCGTTTAAATTCAAGGAATCAAAATTAACATCATCATCAAGATCATTTTTCTTAATTTCTGAAATCTCATTGAAAACAACATGGATGGATTCTTCAATAATTAAGGTTCTTTTATTGAAGATGCGAAAAGCTTTAGAAACCGAAGAATAACCAAGAAAGATTCCTTCATCAGATTTAGCATCGAATTTTCCTAAGTTATCCTTTTCATTCAAGATAAAACACTTACACCCAAAGACTTTAAAATATGAGACATTGGGTTTTTTGTTATTCCATAACTCATAAGGAGTTTTGGAGAGTAAGGGTCTTACTAGGACTCTATTTAAAATATAACATGCAGTGTTTACAGCTTCGGCCCAAAAATATTTGGGTAGGCTATGTTCATTCAACATGGTTCTTGCCATTTCTTGTAAATTTCGATTTTTTCTTTCTACTACCCCATTTTGTTGAGGATTTCTTGGAGTAGAGAAGTTATGGTTGTATCCATTGAGTTCACAGAATTCTTGGAAGTCATGGTTTTGAAATTCTCCACCGTGATCACTTCTAATTGACGAAATCATAGATTCCTTCTCATTTTGAACAAGTTTACAAAACTTGGTAAAATGTCTAAAGCATTCATTTTTTTGTTTTAAGAAGTAGGTCCATGTATATCTGCTGTAGTCATCAATAATGACAAAGGCGTATTTGCTACCTCCTAGACTTGATGTAGAGATTGGTCCGAACAAGTCCATATGGATCAATTGTAAGGGCCTAGAGGTGCTTATTTGATTCTTAGCTTTGAAGCTACCCCTAATTTGCTTACCTAATTGGCAAGCATCACATACATTATCTTTGATGAACTTGATATGAGGAATTCCTCTTACAAGTTCTCTAGATGATACTTGATTGATTAGTTTCATGCTAGCATGACCTAATCTTCTATGCCATAGCCAAGCATCCTCATTCATAACGGCAAGGCACATTTCATCACATAAGTCATTGATGTCAATAGTGTAAACGTTGTTTTGTTTTAATGCAATCATAGATATATTTTTGTGTGGTTTTTCAATGATGCAGGCATTAGATTCAAATCTTATAATATATCCTTTATCACATAATTGACTAATGCTCAAGAGGTTATGTTTTAGACCATCAACTAGTAAAACATCTTCAATAGAGAGGTTGGATTTGTTACCTATGGTTCCTTTGCCAATGATTTTACCCTTGTTGTTGTCTCCGAAGGTGACATATCCTTCGTCTATGCTAGAGAGCTTAGAGAATTGAGATGGATCTCCGGTCATATGCCTTGAGCATCCACTATCAAGGTACCATTTCTTGCTCCTAGCTTGCGATTGTTTAGTTTTCTACAAGAAAGAATGATGTTTAGGTACCCATTTGCTTTTGGGTGCCTCATAAATAGATCTACATTTTCTATCATGTTGCATAGAGTTTATCATGGTTCCTTTAGGAACCCAAATTAATTTGTTTGGACTTATTTTCTTGAATGGACAACAATGTGTCTTGTGTCCAGATTTGCAACAAAAGTTGCACTTGGTTTGGTGTTGAACATGTAAGATGGGGCCTTTTACAAAGGTAGTTGGATTTCGGTGAGGACTCCTCACAAATCCAATCCCACTTCTTTTGAGAGCATGACCCTTGTTTGTAAGGATCATGTTTAATGACTTGCTACCAACCTCGAATTTCTTCAAGGTGTCCTTAAGTAGCAAGTTTTCTTTTTGTATAGTTTCTAAATCATGACATTTGATACATGAATTTAAACTATCATGATGTTCGACTTTTAACTTATCAAACTCACAAGTAAGATTATCATGTACCTTTTTTAGCAACTTGTATTTTCTATTTATAACTTTGCATTCATCAAATAAATCATGGAAGGCATTTAATAATTCATCGAAAGATAAATCAGCATCTAATAAATCCGTTACCTCCTCTTCGATAGCCATAAAGGCGTAATGAGCAACTTGCTCGGTGTTGGATTCCTCTTCCTCAGATGCGCTCGAATCATCCCATGTTGCTTGGAGCGCCTTCTTCTTTGTTGTTCTTTTCTTGACTTGGGGACAATCACTTTTGTAATGTCCCGGATTTTTACATTCGTAGCAGATCACTTGGTCCTTCTTAGGTTCAAGTTTATTTTTCACATCGTTTTTAAACTTGTTTCTTTTGAAGAACTTCTTAAACTTTCTTGTCAAAAATGCTAAGTCATCATCACAGTCCTCATCACTTGAGTTTTCTCTCAAGTGGCATTCAGAAGTTTTAAGTGCCATATCCTTCCTGTTCTTTGGAAGGATGTCTTCTTGCTCTTCATGAGCTTTGCAGGTCATTTCGTAGGTCATTAATGACCCGATTAGTTCTTCAAGAGGGAAATTTCGCAGATCTTTTGCCTCTTGAATGGCGGTGACTTTAGGATCCCAACTCTTAGGAAGGGATCTTAGTATCTTATTAACAAGCTCAAAATCCGAAAAGCTCTTTCCGAGTCCTTTTAGACCGTTGACGACATCCGTGAAACGGGTAAACATGTCGCCAATGGTTTCACTCGGTTTAATTCGGAAAAGTTCAAAAGAATGCAGCAACAGATTGATTTTTGACTCTTTCACTCTACTTGTGCCCTCGTGGGTCACTTCAAGTGTGTGCCAAATATTAAAAGCAGTTTCGCAAGTTGAAACACGATTAAACTCGTTTTTATCAAGTGCGCAAAATAAGGCATTCATAGCCTTTGCATTAAGAGCGAAAGCCTTCTTCTCCAAATCGTTCCAATCGATCATTGGAAGAGAAGATTTTGAAAATCCATTTTCAACGAGGTTCCACAGTTCAAAATCCATAGAAATAAGAAAGATCCTCATTCGGGTCTTCCAGTAAGTGTAGTCCGTTCCACTGAACATGGGTGGACGTGTAATCGAATGCCCCTCTTGGTTTCCGGCGTATGCCATCTCTCTTGGGTTTTAATCCTTTAGAGAGTTAACCTTGCTCTGATACCAATTGTTAGGATCGAGAGCACTAAGAGGGGGGGGGTGAATTAGTGCAGCGGAAATCTTACAATGATTAAAAACCAAAAGCTGCGTTCGTTCAAAAAATGTTATGATGCAAAAGCAAATTCTCAGTTTGTATCTAAGTGCAGTTTGCGTCTAAGCGCAGATTGCGTCTAAGCGTAGTTTTGCGTCTAAGCGCAGTTTACGTCTAAACTCAGATTTACGTCTAAACGCAGATTTACGTCCAAACGCAGATTTACGTCTAAACTCAGATTTACGTCTAAACGCTGTTTTACGTCTAAACGCAGATTTACGTCTAAACGCAGATTTACGTCTAAACGCAGATTTACGTCTAAACGCAGATTTACGTCTAAACGCAGTTTTACGTCTAAACGCAGATTTACGTCTAAACTCAAAAACTTGTTTGTATACTTGCAGAAGGCAGTATGCAGTTGGAATCAAGATGTAAATGTGAACTGAGATCTGATGATTGAGCGAGGAAAGCCGATTTACGTCTGAATACAGTTTTACGTCTAAATGCTGAAAATCGTTCGTAAAATCGTAGAGGACAGATTGTAGTTATCAATAAGATTAAAGTGTAAGTGTAAACTGCAAAGAAGCTCGTTCGTAAAAGCACGAAAAATAGTTCTGCAGAATCAAACGTAAACGTAAACTGTAATGTATGAAAATACGAATTTACGTCTGAATGCAGATTCGGAAGAACAACACTTGGAACTTGTTCGTGAAAGCGCAGAGAGCAGTAGTAATGAGGGAGGTTTACAGTAATGATAAAGTGCTCGAAAATAAACGCAAACCAGAGATTTAGAGTGGTTCGGTCAGCCTTGACCTACTCCACTTTTGGCTTCCTCCACCGATGAGGTTGCCGACGTCAACTAGGTGCCTTCCTTCAATGGGCGAAGGCCAAACTTCCCTTTTACAATTTCTCTCCTTTTGACAGGCTCAGGAGACAACCTTTACAGACCTTTCTCTCCTCACTTTACAACTGAAAACTTGAAGAACAGAAGGAGGAGACTTAAAGGCTTTACAACACTTTTGAGCTTCTTAGAATCACAAAAAAGATCAAGATTTCGATGTAGGTCTCTATCTTTTCAGTGCTGAATGGGTGGGGTATTTATAGGCCCCAACCCAATTCAAAATTCGAGCTCAAAACGATCAAATCGATCAAATCCCAGAATTCTGGGATCAGGCGGTTGCACCTCTTGACTGGAGAGGTGGCACCGCCTGGCAGAGCTCGAAGACTGAGCTCAGGCGATTGCTTCTCTCTGCCAGAGCTCGAAGACTGAGCTCGATGGTTGCATCACCTGGCAGAGCTCGAAGACTGAGCTTGGTGATTGCATCACCTGGCAGAGCTCGAAACTGAGCTCGGTGGTTGCATCACCTGGCAGAGCTCCAAGCTGAGCTCAGGCTGATGCACCTCTCTGCCAGAGCTCGAAGACTGAGCTCGGTGAATGCATCACCTGGCAGAGCTCGAGACTGAGCTCAGGCTGATGCACCTCTCTGCCAGAGCTCGAAGACTGAGCTCGGTGGTTGCATCGCCTGGCAGAGCTCGAAACTTGAGCTCTGGCGGTGCTACCTCTTGGCAGAGGAGGTTGCACCGCCCAGTCTAGCTCGAAGACTGAGCTCTGGGCGGTTGCACCTCTCGGCTGGGGCGGTTGCACCTCCCAGCCTCGCAGCCCTGGCGGTTGCACCTCCTGGCTGGGGCGGTTGCACCTCCCAACCCCACAGCCCAGGCGGTTGCACCTCCTGGCTGGGGCGGTTGCACCTCCCAACCCCACAGCCCAGGCGGTTGCACCTCCTGGCTGGGGCGGTTGCACCTCCTGGTGCAATCAGGGTCCGAATGGTTCACTCCATTCGGCCCACTTTGAATCTTTTCAGGGGCCCAATTGCCCCAAGATTAAGCTAATGGGATCACCTCCCATTTTCATGCTTAATCATCATGCTAACTACGATTAACTCTAAGACAACTTCTGCAGCTTTGCTCCGATGCGTCAATCGCTTCTTCCGGCGAGTTTCCGGCCAACTTCCGTCGATCAACCGATAACCCTCGGTGATCCTTCTGCGGACATCCGGCATACTCCTGGACTTGCGACGATCCACTTGGCGAGTTCCGACGAGCTTCGCTTGGCAAGCTTCTGGACTTCTCGGATCTGTTCACGCTGAACCTCCGACGACCGTCCGAACTTCCGTCGAACTCTCGAACTCCCAACGTGATCCTGATCTTGACTCCGGCGCAACACCTGCTGCTTGTCTTACTCTTATCGTAGTTAATCCTGCACACTTATCTCAACACATAGATTAGATAACAAATGACAATTGACTTCATCATCAAAACCCGAGATTCAACAAAGTATTGGCTGGTGCCTTCTTCTTCAAATCTTCAAAAGTTTGATCCTCAAAGAAGACTACATCTCTACTTCTAAACACTTTTTGCTTTTCTGGATCCCAAAGCCTGTAACCAAAATGATCATGTGAGTAACCAAGAAAAATACATTCTTTAGTCTTACCATCCAACTTAGACCTCTCATTATCTGGAACATGTGTAAATGCACGACAACCAAACACTCTCAAATGCTTGTAGGAAACATCTTTCCCTGACTATATATGCTCTGCAATATCACCATCTAGGGCTGTACATGGTGATAAGTTGATCACATCAACTGCAGTCCTCAAAGCCTCATCCCAAAACCTTTTGGGTAGCTTAGCTTATGAAAGCATACATCTGATCTTTTCCATAATGGTGTGGTTCATCCTCTTTACAATTGCATTATGATGAGGTGTACTAGGAACTGTCATCTCATGTTGGATCCCATGTGACTTGCAATAGTCATTAAACAATCCTGTATACTCACCACCATTATCTGATCTTATGCATTTCAATTTCCTTTCTGTCTCCCTTTCAACCCTGGTATGAAACTCTTTGAAGACATTAATCACCTGATCTTTAGTCTTCAAAGCATAGACCCAAACTTTCCTGCAAAAATCATCTATAAAAGTGACAAAATAAAGTGCACCACTTATACCAAGAACATCAACAGATCCACCATGAGTTTTTGTCCTCAAAGGACCACATACATCTGTATAAACACGGTCTAAGGCATGCATTTTTCTAGATAAAGCAGGACTAGCAAATGAAACTTTATGTTGTTTACCTGCCAAACAATCAATACAAGGGTTCATATATATACTTCTGAGGTCTGGTAATACCTCTCTCTTGGAAAGTGCTTGCAGCCCCTTCTCGCTCATGTGTCCTAGTCACCTATGCCACAACTCCATGCTGAAGTCTTTTTTTGTAACATTTAACTGCTCACCATAAGCTTTAGCCTGCAACCTGTACAAAGTATGACATTTCTTTCCATTAGCTATAATAAGAGAACCCTTACTGAGCTTCCATTGCCCTTTGTGAAATCTGCTATCATAGTCTTCATCATCTAGCATTCCAACTGAAATTAGATTCAGCCTCAAGTCAACCACATGCCTCACATCCTTAAGCACCAACTTGCAGCCTAGGTTGGTCTTTAAATGGATATCACCTATGCCTATGATTTCTGCTGTGCCATAGTTGCCCATCTTGACAACACCAAACTTTTCAAACTTGTATGTAGCAAAAAAATTCTCTCTGTGGTGTAGCATGATAAGAAGCACCTGTGTCAATCACCCACTAAAGATCTTGACACACACAAGAAAAAATATCATTAGAAGAAGACAAAATCAAATAATCACCACCCTGCATTGTAACTGTGATATTATCTTTTGACTCTATAGACTCCACTTCTTTTCCCTTTTTCTTGCTCTTCTTAGGTTGCTTACATTGGTTCTTGTAATGTCATTTCTCACCACAATTATAGCAAACAATATATTTTCTTGATCTTGACTTGCTTCTACCCATGCATGCGTGAACTGCTTCTAGACTTTGACCTTCCTCTGTTCTCTGAGATAAGTGTTCGTGAATCATTCTGAGATATTGTCGAACTCTTTCTTCTCAACTCCTCATTCAATAAATTACTTGTTACTTAACTCATAGAGACAACACCATCTGGCGCAGAATTACTGAGGGAAACCACTAGTGTCTTCAAACTTTCTGATAATGAATTGAGAAGTAACAATACCTACAACTCATCATCAAAAGACATTTTTATAGAGGATAACTGGTTAGTAATACTTTGCATTTCATTCAAATGTTCAGCAATAGAAGCACCCTCTCTATATTTTAGGTTCACAAGTTTTCTGATTAAAAAAGCTTTGTTGCCAGCTGTTTTTATTTCATAGAGACTTTCCAACTTTTTCCAAAGAGAATATGTAGAAATTTCAGTAGAAACATGGTGAAAGACACTATCATCAAGCCACTATCAAATAAATCCAATTATTTTTCGATCTAACCTCTTCCACTTATCATCTGTCATAGTTATGGGTTTTGCACTATCCCCCTGCAAAGGTCCATATAAATCTTTGCAATACAAGAGATCTTTCATTCTTGGTTTCCATATCATCCAATTGTTTCCATTTAAACTAATTATGTGAGAAATATTACTGGCCTCCATGTTCAAATACAAAATTAAATCGCCAAAACCCCTTGCTCTGATACTAGTTGATGGGGATATAAACAGGAATAACCATTATATATGAACAAATACTAGAAGACCATAATACGCAGCGGAATTAAATGGAATCATAATCAAATAGAACACCAAGATATACGTGGAAAACCCCTTCAATGTGAAGGATAAAAACCACGGGGCAAACTAGAGATAATCCACTATGAGGATAATGAATGTACAAATCTCAATCTCTTGCCCTAAACCCTAGCAACAATCATAAGAGAATAATTGGGATACAAGGATCATGTCACTGCCTACAGTATCTAAAAACTCCCCAAGTAATCACAGCAAGAGTCTAATGTAGATTTGATATAACCTGAGATGAGAACACTGCTAGATGATTGAGAACAGCCTCTCTGCGTTGTCCTTGTCTTCTTCCCTTTCTTTCTCTTCCTTTTCTACCTTGTTTTCCTCCTTTTCTTTGGAATCCCGTGGCTATTTCTTCTTCCACGTTGCTACCCTATTTATGCCTTTTTTTACCTCCAAAATGTAGCTATCACACCCTCCCTAATGTTAATTAGGGTTAGGTTAAGAGGGGGTGAGCTGTGGACTGCCCAAGCCCACTATGGGCTGAATTTGTGGGCTGCCAACCCAACACATATGATACTAATTGAAATGTGCTTTTCTTCATTCTCTCATTTCTTCAACGACGTCCTATGTTGTGTCACTTGGTTGACACACAAGAACTGCATGCATCTCATCTGTTATGTCGGAAATTGATTTGAAATAGACACTACCGGTCTTAGTGGGTAATTTATATAGAAAAATAGTAACTAATTTACTGTTAACCGCTTTTTCTTTTAATGAGAAATTATCAAGAGATATATTTCTTTTATAAATTTTTTGCATAATAACTAAGAGATTTCCTCTGATAATAGAGAGATTTCCTCAACTGCATAAGGCAATCTCTCTACTCAGTTAAAGAAATCTTATTTTTCACTTCATATGATACTAATTAAAATGTGCTTTTCTTTATTCTCTCATTTCTTCAACAACGTCCTATATTATGTCACTTGGCCGACACACAAGAACTGCATGCACCTCATTTGTTGTGCCGAAAATTGATTTGAAATAGACACTATCAGTCTTAGTGGGTAATTTATATAGAAAAATAGTAACTAATTTACTGTTATCGAATAGCGCTTTTTCTTTTAATGAGAAATTATCAAGAGATATATTTCTTTTATAAATTTTTTTCTTTTATCTTCCAATCAATTTTTTTTTAAATTTCTGAATCAATTTACTAAACCAAATCGGATAAGTGAATTGATTCAGGACAACCCTCACATCAAATTTTTCTCCTCCCTTCATCTATCTCTTTTTATTCCATATCTTCCTCCTACTTCTTTTATCTCCTCTTCCTGAAAATAAGATGTGATTCGCATGCGCACCCGAGGAGAAGAGAGAGAAAAAAAAGTAGATAAGAAATAGTCTACGAAGAAAATGTCAAATCGGCTTCAACTTGGATGGATTCATCTTTAATAAAGCTAAAAGAGTAAGAGTAGACTTATTCATTCATGGCGTTATTAGTTGTTTTTATAATAGTGGGAGCTGATGAGATATAAAGAAAAATAAACTTTTATATACGAACAAATACTATCAGGCCTAGCGGAATTAAATGAAAATTACAATCAAATATGACACTAAGATTTACGTGAAAAATTCCTCCAACGTGAAGGGTAAAAACCATGAGATAAACTAGAGATAATTCACTATAAGAACAATGAATATACAAATCTCAGTCTTTTGTTGAAAACCCAAATAACAATCTCAAGAGAACAGTCTCTCTACGTTGTTCTTGTCTTCTTCTCTTTCCTTTTTCTTGTTTTTCAATCATTTTCTTCTCCTTTTTGAATCAAGATACTACTACAATTTGATACCTCATTGCTATAGTTTTTTCTCCTTATTTTCGTAGCCACCACACCCCCCTTATTAGATCTAGGGTTAGGTGAAATGGGGGTGGGCTGTTAAAGTCCATTATGAGCTGAACTTATGGGATGTTAGCCCAAACAGGAGCATCAATCGATAAAAATCAATTAATGATAATTATTAGTTCACCCATGAATTTATTAATTTAATAAAAAAATTATTATGAAAGTAATTGAAAATTAGTTAATTGGATAAAGGCGTAAACCAATAGCACACTGGTGATCTGTAAGCTAGTCTATACGCATGGGCCTTCGAGACAGCCCATGAAACGGAGTCTGCAGGCCAGCCCAAGCCGATGAGCTTGTAACCTATTATTAAACAAGAATAAAAATTATTATGTTTTACTTAATGTTTTAACTCATGAACCAGAACTTAATATATGTTAAAAATATTTATGAATGTTGCATATCTTTATTATTTTTATATTGTTTCCTCTTCAACAGTCGATTCATTTCTTTAGTTACTATTTATTCTTATATTATTATTACTTAGTATACCATTTATTGTTACTATTCTATTTATGCCTACTCAGAATTTATTATCACGTCATATTGCCTTTAGATCTCTAAGAGCTTCATTCGACATGTTTATAAGTATGACATTTAAGGAGAATATTTTTTATGGTTACAAATCTAATACTAAATAAAATAATCTTTTCAAATATCTTTATTCAAACTCACTAAACAAATAAATATTAAACTTCTTATGAGCTTTTGACACTTATAATGAACAAATAAATATTAATTTGACTGTCATAATGTAACACTCTTATATTTTAAAATTTTATTATTGTTATCAATAAAAGTGTAATAGAAAATAGATAATCTTAATATTAAAACATGCTAACATACTAAGCAAAATGATAGAGTTTCTTACATAATATTTTTGACATCGGTACATAATTATAACATCTAACAAAAAGAAAAATATAAACATAACATTTCCAAAATTTATACATATAAAATGCCTATAGGTCATCGTTCATATCAGCGTTGGCATGGACTTGCACGTGCTCACTTCCCTACTCAATCATTTGAGCATGGTGCTAATATCCTTATCTATAAAATATGATTTATAGTGAGTAATCACTCAGTAAGTACAAACTTTTATAGTTTTATTTGGGTAAACATGCATCATGTCATGTATATAATATTTCAAAATCATTGGCATAAAATATTTAACAATAGACACATCATCCTATGACATCTTTACTAAGCATAACCCTACCATATGGTATATACATAATAAGAAAGTAAAATTTTATGTCAAAATAATTTAAATACTTATGTGCATATATATAAAACATAATAAATTTATAGACCTCTATATCCCATATCATAATATCTACATGTACTCTCACATCGTACATCATAATATATATGCACACGCCCACACCATACATCATAATACATACATGCACTCTCATACCTCACCATATAGTATATACGTGTATTGTATATCATAATATATCTATGCACTCCCACACCGCATATTATAGAAAATATATGCATTCCCACATCGTACATCATTATATATGTATGCATACAAGATATTTTTATTATAATTAATAAATTTTTATGCTTACAAAGTATATATATTCATATTTAGCTCGTGATTTGCTCATGACGATCGTAAGATAATTTATGCATATGATAATTTATACAACTACTATTTACTGTAAATTAAACTTATATTTACTTGATTAAATTAAAAAATAAAGATGCTAATAAAATATCATATTCTTTAATTATTGAGTATGCTAGCGAGTGATACACTTATCAAATTAGGTGTATAGGGTTATCAGATATCTTAATTAACAATCCTACCTCTTGAATTATTGATTTATAATAATTCATAGCAATAATTTATAGAAAAAAATTGATAACATATCTTATAAATTAGATTATATCAACCTAAAAATCATCTAAATTTCACCATTAATTTCTTAATAATTCACTCTATAAATAATTAAACTAGTTAGTATCAATCAAACCATCACATAATTCTATGAAATTTTTTTTCTTTACTATTCTAGCAGACCAAACGATCTTGAATTATTATAAAATTTTAAAATAAAAAGATATTTAAAACTAAATACACACTAAATTTTACCTTAAAATAAAATCATTTGGAGGCTAAATACACTCCTCCTGATTTAACTACTAATATCTATTATATTATGTTGAAACTAGGTTGGGAGTATTTGAATTTATAAATCTTATATCTTGGTGCATAAAGGTGGTATTCACTTAATTTTAAATCCCACAAAACCCTAAGAAAATATTTTAAAATATATTAAAAGGATAGAGCCTAATCATATCTCTAATGAATCAACTTAGTTCGTATAAAATCCCTTCTCACCAAATAGGAGATTCTAAGTACCTAAGAGTGAGACAATCATAACTGTATGTATGCACTGATCTCAAATTAAAATTATATTAGAGGCATTAGAACCATAAAATAATCATACAAAATATATCAAAATATTAAATATTAATTGAAAGTCTAGATTACTCAAAAATAGCTAAAAATATTAGCCTATAATCTATAAAACTAAAACTCTAAGTATAGTGAGGGAAGAATTGAGTTTTTCTTATCTTAATTTTTTTTAGAGCTAGGATTTCCTAGTCTTCATGAGAAAAACTAAGAGAATTACTAATGAATGAGAGACTGGGTCATTGATTATTATATTGATAAAGAGGATGAGACCAAAATAAGATAGAGATGATTAAGAGATTACCTTAAGGTTTAGGGTTCAATCCCATTAAACTTTATTAAATTTTTTTTTCTTTTGCTAATATAATTGAAATGTTATTGCAACTTTCATTGGGTTTAATTTAGTTTGATAAAGATAATATTTTTGATCTAAACTTATCCTTTAATGTCACTTTTATGTATCCAAATATTTAGTATAACATTCTTTTTTATTTATATTTTTTATTTAATTTTTCATTACTCGATTTAAGTAGTTTATGATTATTCACATATATAATATTTAAAACTCAAACCTCGTTATGCTAATCATGGTCAAACTAATTCAAGCCTTAAGATTCACTTAAGACCGATTAAAATTTATTTGTCATTTCTAATCACTATATACATGTTTATTACCAAAACTTAACCTTATAGTTAAGTCTACTAGTATAATTTGACTTGTTATAATATGCTTAACATAAACATTAATACTTATGCACACTAAACAATATTTCGTAAAACACTAAGAATGATATTTTTAGAAAATATGTATTTTAACCTTAAAAGCCAAAAACATAAACATGTCATTCATCATATTTATAAAATATATATTATAAATCATATTACTAAATGAGGGTAATATATACATATTATTTATACTTCTATGGACATACTAGTTATAGTTCATAATATGTGAGACTCGGATGTTAGTTTTATCGAATTTACACTCAAGCATATCTTTATAGGAATGGATAAAAATAACAAACGAGATATATAATATAAGAAAAATATTTTTTTTCTCAAAGTCTCTACTCTAATATTATATCTGCATAAAAAGATTCCCTTTACATCAGTTGCGATAACTAAGAAAAGGAACCAGCCACATCATATCCTCCCAGAAAAAAAAGTTCCTTACATCTGTGAGACATGACAACTAAGAAAATGAACCAGATTAGATAAAATTTTCCATTGATCATATCAATATTACTCCTCCAAATTAATTAATTATTTTGAAGGACAAAATAATATTGTTGTTATGCCTTTTTATATAAATTTAAGGAATAAAAAAAAAAAGAATATGTTGAATCTCGAATTTTGATGATGAAACCAATTGATAAGTGTTTATGATTTGATCTGTGTTTTAAGTGACGCATGATGCTTCGATCAGGGAGAGATAATTAAAGCAGGAAGAATCATGTTGGGCCGGAGAAACATGTCAGAAAATTGGACGTTGCACCGAAGAATCAGTCGACGTATCGATAGAAGGCTTCGGGCCATAGATTCGGGCATCGAGCCAAGAAGAACGGATATTGCGCTAAGGATTTCGGAGTTACGGAGGTCAACTAGCTGATTGGGCAATAGGCTGCAAGAGAGGATGATGTGCCGAAGAATCGAACGAAGCGTCGATGGACCAATGACATACCGGACAACATAATTCATGCTTAGTAATAATTATCTAGATCAAAGTGTATTTTTATGTGTGCAGGATTAACTATGATAGAAAAGCATAAAGCAAAATGATGTCTCGAAGTCAAGAATGTGATTTCGTTGGGAGTTTGAGAGTTCATCGGAAGTTCTGCCGGAACCAACCGAGAAGTTCAGGAGCTTGCCAAAGAAGCTCGTCAAAACTCGCCAAGAAGATCATCATGAAGTCCAGGAGCTTGCCGGGAGTCCGTCGGAACATTATCGGGAGTTCGTCGGAAGTTCGCCGGAAGATCATCGGAAGAGCAATTGATGTACCAGAACTAGAATGCTTAGAATATGTCTTAGGAATCATAGTTAACATATAATTGGAGTTGGGATTGGGAGGTAATTCCATCAACTCTATTAGGGGCTAATTGAGCCTGAAGTTTGGCTAGTTTGGGCTAGATTCAAGGCCCAATCAGGATGCTAAAATCCTGGCCGGCAATGGCACCGCTTGGGAGACTCAGTCTCCCAAGTGGTTTGGGTGATGGTACCACCCAACACAAGGGGTGGTACCGCCCATACCCGGGAAACCTGAGATGAGATGTTTTTAGGCTCCAAGTTTGAATCAACTTGAAGCCTATAAATACCCCTCTCATCCCTAGTTAAAAAACATAAGACTTGAGAGTAAAAAAGGAAAGAAATACTGCTGCAATCTTGTGTGATCTCCTCTCCTTCTTTTAAATGTTAGAATAGTTTGAAAGAGGAGTAAGTGGGGGTGTAAGGGTTATATCCTAAATCCCGTAAAAGGAGAATCAAGCTGTAAAAGGTAGTTGGTCTTCGCCTATTGAAAGAAGACTGATAGTGGATGCTGGTGGCCTCAACGGAAGAGGAATTGACGGAGTGGATGTAGGTCACGATGACTGAACCACTATAAAAATTTGGTTTGCCTTTTCTTTTGTGCAATTTATCTTACTACAAATCTCCTTACCTTCTTAATGTACTTTTACTACGCCTACACTCATATACACTTTTAAGTTTTCGAAATCGATTTTTATTGTATGAAATGAAGAGATTTTTAGAACTGACATGATTTTTACTGCTACACTAATTCATCCCCCCCTCTTAGTGCCAACTCATTCATAACATTTAGTATCAGAGCCTCGTTTTTCATATTTGGTTTAACACCCATATAGAAATAGCTCTTTTCGGCTTTCAAGAGGGTCACTCCTCATTCGTCCTCCCTTGTTCAATGGGATGGACTACATATATTGAAAAACTTGAATGAGAGTTTTCTTGCTTTTTTTGGATTTAAACTTATGGAATATTATCGAAAGCGATTTTCAAAGGTCTTCTCTTCCAGTGAACTATTGGAATGATCTGGAGAAAAAAACTTTTTCCTTAAATGCTAGAGCTATGAACGCTCTATTTTAAGCTTTGGATAAAACAGAGTTTAATCGGGTTTCTACTTGCGAAACGACTTTCGAAATATGGCACACTCTCGAAATCACACATGAAAGCATGAGTAGAGTAAAAGATTCTAAAGTCAATCTTTTAATGCATGATTTTAAACTTTTTCAAATGAAGCAAAGTGAAACCATTGTTGACATGTATACCCGTTTTACGGATGTCGTCAATGGTTTAAAAGCACTTGGTAGAAGTTTTTCAGATTTTGAACTCGTTAATAAGATTTTACTATTGCTTTCTAAAAATTAGGATTTGCAAATAATGATAATATAAAAATCAAAGAACCTGAACCATTTTCCAACTAAAGAACTTATAGGGTCTTTGGTGAAGAACTTGAGAATGACATGTAATGTACGTGAAGAACTTGAGAACTACATTCCAAAGAATATGAAGGATTTTGGATTTAGAATAATTGAAGACCACTCGAGCATAGGTCAAGTGATGGTGAACTTGAACTTCTCATGAAAATTTTAAAATAAAAATCAAAAATTAAAAATTTACTTAAAAAGAAGAAGAAGGCGACTTTGGACGAATCGAGCTCATCCGAAGATAAGAAAATCAACAAAGACGAGGTGACAAACTATGCCTTAACGACATTCGACAATGAGGTAAACAACTCAAACGAAACTCTTTTACTTTATTTTGAAATTACATAATGCTTTCATGAGTTGTTCTTAAATTAGTTTAGAAAAATTATATATTTTTTTGAATTGCATGTTTAATGAAAATGCAAAAATAAAATTAGATCATGCTTACCTTTCTAGTGATTTTAAAAATAATCATGAAAATTACATGTTTTATGATAAACAAACAAAATGATTTTTGATTAAAAATGCCTTATGAAATCATGTTTGATTTGAAGTAATATCATACTTAATGAGTGTATCTTTTCAAATTATGCATGATGATTCTTGCGATTTCTAGATTATCGATTTTTACTACAATGAAAGTGGCTTTTTCGGTTTTAAAATGGATACATGTTTTGATTTGGCATAAATGACAAATGCATGCTTATATGAAATAATGTAAGTATCATGCTTGATGATTTTATATTTAATTAAGCATAATGATTTGAAGAAATGATGATTTTATATTTCAAACTTATGCATGATGGTCTTTGTGATCTTTTGAAAGTTCTTTTTTGGTGTTAATGAATGATGCATGAATTTAGCATAAAAGAAAAGAACATACATGTATGAAATCAATCAATAAGTTGAAACAAAAAGAGGAAAGCACTTTTCTTGAAAACTTTTCAATCCCTACCTTATCGATTTTTCACTAAGAGATCAATAAAATTATTTATGCCATTTTGAATCTCTTGAAAGAAATGTTGAGATTTTGATGATTTTGATGATTTGAATTTGAATGAGTTTTATCAAAATCATTATCTTGATTCCTTGATATTTACAAATTAAGAATTATTATGAATCAAGATCTCTTCTTTGTACTCCTATGATCTTTCTTAGTATTTTAATAAAGAGAAGATTTTCTATGTGAATCATAAGATTTTATATGCATGAATTAATATCTTGTTCTCCTACAAGATTGAATGAATTTTATCTATATCATGATTTCCTAAGAATTCTTTTCGTTATTTATTTAAGAGGAGATTTGTTAAAATGAATCATGATTTCTCTTGATTTCTCAGAATTATAACTTGAAAATTCTTTTTATAAATCAAGATTGTCTACTATGATTCTTTCTTTTCGCTATTTGAGTTATGCAAAAAGAATCATAATATATCTCTTGATATTCATATTTTTTCTTCATGATTTGTATATCTCATCACCAAAATTCTCTTGATATTTTTCATGTGATGATATGAAATTATGCATGAAATACTCATGAATTTATGTTGATGCAAACAAATGAGAAGTTATGATCATGCAGGATGTAATATAATTTGACATTTAGATACCATCATGATTTGAAATGCTATAATTTGTTGTCAAAATGATGTATCATGAATGCGTGAATATCATGTATGATATGCCTATTGTGATTGATTTATTTATGTCATGCATGAAGTAAGGATACCATATGCAAAGTTTTAAAATTGTGCATGTTGTAAATTGAAACCATAATGATGCACAAATATATTGAAATAAGATTGATACTTTATCTTTGTCATGCTTTGAAATTGTTGTAAAGGGAAAATAACTACAACATTGTATTCTTCTCTTGTTTTTATCAATGACAAAGGGGGTGCAAATTTTGCTAGCTTGTTAGCTAGCTTGCATACTTCAAGAAGAAGCAAAAGCTTGCTCATCTCAAAAAGATGCAAAAATCTTACCAACTTTCATATGTGTAAAATTTGCTAGCTCACAAATTGTAAGAGAAAAACTTGCTTGATTGCTAGCACATCTAAAGAGAAGCAAAAATTGTAAATGTATATATCGCAAAAAGATGTAAAACTTGTTAGCTTGCTTCATGTAAAACATTGTATCTTGCTAGCTTGTTATCTTGCATTAGTTTTCAAAAAAACTTACTAGCCTTCATACTTTAAAGAGAAGTAACACTTGCCAAATTGCTAGCTTGTATGTTATAAAATAATATAAAATTTTGCTAGCTTACACTTTACAAAGGAAGCAAAAATGACACTTCTCAAAAGAGAAGAAAGAGCTTGCTATCTTGAACATCACAAAAAAATTGATAGATTGTCTGTCTTAAGAAACAAAAATGCAAACTTACATAATTTATAATCTTGAACATCTTTAAAATGAATGATGATTTAGTGATTATGAATGTTGTAAAGTGATACTAAATTTGCTAACTTACATGATAATAAAACTGAAGATTATGATTATATTGCAATGATTTGAACTTCTTTGTCCAAATACTTGATAGTTGTAACTTCTCCTTTTTGTTGATGACAAAGGGGGAGAAGTATGATCATGTTATGCATAATGACGTGTTACATATATTCATGATGAAATTTGCAATGACTTGAATTCAGCTTGAATTCAAGGTTCTATCAATATTACACATTGATAGGGGGAGTTAAAGTTAACTCAATCATCAATTGGTTGTCATCATAAAAAAGGGGGAGATTATTGAATCTCAAATTTTGATGATGAAACCAATTGATATGTATTTTGTTAGGATCCAGAGCACTAAGAGGGGGGGGGGGGTGAATTAGTGCAGCGGAAAACTTTCTGCGATTAAAATCAAAAGCTGCGTTCGAATGATAAAAACAACTTCTGTATGAAAGTTGATACTAAGCAAGATTAAAGTCAACCTATGCAGGTAGTTTGCAGCTATGATGAAAACCAGAATATCGGCGCAAACTGAAATCCCATGTTCGTACGAAGAAACTGATTTACGTCTAAAAGCTGATTCGTAAATCACTTGATTAGATAAGACGCAGTTTAAGCAGGAGTATAAAGGCAGTGTGCAGTTATGGTAAAGCTCAAAACATAAACGCAATATGCAATATGATGATCATACGAAAAAACAGATTTACGTCTAAATGCATATTTACATCTGAACCTTGAAACTCGTTCGTAAAATCGCAGAGGGCAGTAAGCTATTGAGAAGTTTGCAGTGAAGGTAAAATGCTCAAAGGAAATGCAAACTGAGATTTAGAGTGGTTCGGTCAATCTTGACCTACTCCACTTTTGGCTTCCTCCACCGACGAGGTCACTGACGTCAACTAGAGGCCTTCCTTCAATAGGCGAAGGCCAACCACCCTCTTACAGATTCACTCCTTTTGACGGGCTTAGGAGACAACCCTTACAGAAGTTTTCTCTCCTCTCTTTACAACTCAAACTTTGAAGAACAGAAAGAGGAGAACTAGCAGTTTTGAGCTCTAATAACCACAGAAAGACAGCAAGATTTCGAGTGTGTGTTCTATGCTTTCAGTGCTGAATGGGTGGGGTATTTATAGGCCCCAACCCAGTTCAAATTTGGAGCTCAAATCTGCCAATTCCCGGAATTCCGGGATTAGGCGGTTGCGCCTCCTAATTGGGGCGGTTGCACCACCTGGCAGAGCTCGAAGACTGAGCCTCTGGGCGGTGCCACCTCTGTCAGGGGTGGTTGCACCTCTCTGCCAGAGCGCGAAGACCGAGCTCAGGTGGCTGCACCGCCTGACTAGGGAGGTTGCACCACCTGGCAAAGCTCGAAACTTGAGCTCTGGCGGTGCTACCTCTTGACAGAAGAGGTTGCACCGCCCAGTCTCGCTCGGAGACTGAGCTCGGGGCGGTGCCACCTCTTGGCTGGGGCGGTTGCACTGCCCAGTCTCGCTGGGAGACATAGCCTGGGCGGTACTACCTCCTGGCTTGGGCGGTTGCACCTCCCACAGCAATCAAGGTCCGAATGGGTTAATCCATTCGTCAATTTGATTCTTTCAGGGGCCCAATTGCCCCAAGATTAAGCTAGTGGGATCATCTCCCATTTCTAACTTAATCAATGTGCTAACTACGATTATTTCCTAAGACATATTCTGTAGCTTGCTCCGGTGCGTCAATCGCTTCTTCCGGCGAGTTTCCGGCGAACTTCCGTCGATCATCCGACGAACCCTCGGTGATCCTCCTACGGACTTCCAGCAAACTCCTGGACTTGCGACGATCCACTTGGCAAGTTCCGACGAGCTCCTTTAGCAAGCTTCTGGACTTCTCGGATTTGTTCCCACAGAACCTCCGACGACTATCCGAACTTCCGTCGAGCTCTCGAACTCTCAACGTGATCATTGTCATGACTCCGGCGCAACTCCTACTGCATGTCTTTCTTCCATCATAGTTAATCCTGCACACTCAAAACAAAAACTTCGATCGAGACAATTAATCCTAAGCAATTAATCAAGTTGTTCGGCATGTCATTGGTCCCTCGACGCTTCGTCCGATTCTTCGGCGCATCGTCCTTTCCTGCAGCCTATTGCCCAATCGGCCAGTTGACTCCGCAACTCCGATATCCTTGGCACAATACCCTCTCTTCTTGGCCCGATGCCCGAGTCCACGGCCCGAAGCCTTCTGTCGATACGTCGACCGATCCACCGGCCTGACGTCCAATCTTCTGACATGTTCCTCCGGCACAACATGATTTTCCTGCTTTAATTGTCTCATCTTGATCGAGGCATCCTGCGTCACTCAAAATGCAGATTAAATCATAAATATATATCAAGTAGTTTCATCATCAAAATATGAGATTCAACAATCTCCCCCTTTTTGATGATGACAACCACTTGATGACGGAGTTAAACTTAACTCTCGGAGTTTAAACAAACTCCCCCTATCAATATGCCATATTGATAGAAACTCTTAGATTCAAAAATCTAAGCAACATGTCATCATAAACGAAGTTAACCTTAACTCCCAGAGTTTAAACAAACTCCCCCTATCAATATGCCATATTGATAGAAACTCTTGGATTCAAAAATCCAAGCAACATGTCATCATAAACTTATGCATAACATGTCATGTCATCAACATACTTCTCGCCCTTTGTCATCAACAAAAAAGAGAAGTACCACAATCAAGTGTTTGTGATATAAGTTTAACTCATTGCATGAAAAACATAATATCAAGTTTTATCATCATGCAGTTTTGAAGCCAGAAAATTTAGCAAATGTTACATCATGCTTAGAACATTCAAGCTATCAAGTTTTAGATATGCAAGTTTTACAGCATACAAGATAGCACTTTTATAACATGCAAGCTAGCAATGTTGCAACATTTTAGAACTTGCAAGCTAGCAATTTAGAGATGTTCAAGAAGGCAACTCTTGCTTCTTGAAACATGCAAGTTGCAAGCTAGCAAATTTTTACGATATGCAAGTTTTGTTTCTTGAGATAGGCAAGATAGCACTTTTGCAATTTTTGTTTGGCAAGCTTGTGATGTTCAAGATAATAAGCTCTTTCTTCTCTTTTGAGAAGTGTCATTTTTGCTTTCTTTGCAAAGTGCAAGCTAGCAAAATGCCAAACTAGCAAGAGATAATGTTTTACATGAGGCAAGCAAACAATTTGGCAAGTGTTACATTTGCATCTTCTCTTTAGATGTGCAAGAAAATGAACAAGTTTTTACATTTTCTTGACATTTCAAGCTAGCAATTATCGGTGATGTTCAAGATGGCAATTTCTTCTCTTTTGAGAAGTGTATTTTTTTTTTTACCTTTTTCTTGAATTGTGCTAGCAATCTATCTCCCCCTTTGTCATTGTCAAAAAGAAGGGAAAAACCCTTTACATCAATTTCTAAATCATGACAAAGGTAAGTAATCATTCTTATTTGTGCATCATTATAGTTTCAATGCACAAATTCATTAACATTACATTTCATTTTTTTTATGCACGATACCGAAAAATTAATCATCATCATGAGCATATCAAACATGATATTCAAGCATTCATGATATATTATTTTGGCAACATGATCATAGATATTCAAACGATGGTATCTAAATGTCAGAATTCATTACATCCTATTATGCATGATCATTAACTCCTCATTTGTATTTCATGCATTATTTCATTTCATCTTATAAGGAATATCAAGAAGAGTTATTGGATGATGAGATAAATATTTTATGAATACACGGAATTGTATAAAAATCATATCATAAGTGTTTCATGTATTCATATTATCACATGAAGCATATTATCATTTTTAAGATTCATAACATGAATAACGTTATTACTATTTCATCAAAATCAATTTCGAGATTCACACAATATCATGAAATCATTAATCTCGATAAGATGGGAAAAGCATTTTCTTTTTAAGTGATTCTTTTAACACATCATAAAAACTCATTCATAATTCAAGTGATTTACAAGATATCATAAATGAATTTATCACTTGTATTTCATCAAAATCAAGAATTCTAGAGATAGAAAATGATTGAAGCATTTAACATGATTGAAGCATGATTCATATTTAAAGTGTATCTTATGTCGTAAATACGAATCAAGCATTTGTCAAATCTGAAATCATCCTCAAAATTACATTCAATAAATTCATATATGACAAGCATAGATTTATTGAAAAATCAATAAGATAGAGGATTACATTTCAAGTGTTTATCAATTGTAGCATTTCATCACATGGTAAGATATCAATGCGTAAAATTACGATACAAGTTCTTGATATCTTAACGCATAGTGCAACCATGGCATAATACAAATTTGACAATCATAGCATCAATTCATATAAGCATTGCAAATATGGCAATCATATCAATTCATATATCTCTTGATGATGTAAGCATGGGATAATCATAGCATAGTGTATATAGCATCAATTCATATATTTCTCCCATTTTTTAAGTTTTTCATCTTAAGTGATCGATTTCATGTTAGCATGCCTTTTCATTTATGTCAAATGAAAACATGCATCAATTTTTAAAGCCACTATTATTATCATGAAAATTGATAATCCATAATTATCAAGAATCATCGTACATAATTTCAAAAATATATACTCATAACTTCAAATTAAACATGATTTAATATACTCAAAATCGAGAAATAACAATGGACATCAACATGACACACACATTATTACTTCTTAACCATGATTTCATATTTTCAATTAAAATCATTTTGTTTGTTTATCATAAAATATGTAATATTATCATTTTTGAAATTACTAGCATGATCATAATATAATTTTTTTTTAAACATTAATTCTAAACTAAAAAAGAAAATACATCATGAAAGCATCAAGTAATTTCAAAGTAAATTAGGGGGATTTCGATTACCTCATCATTGAAAGTGGTTAAGGCGTAGTTTGCCACTTCACCTTTCTTTTTCTCCTTGTCTTCGGAGGAGCTCGATTCATCCCACTTTGTGTTCTTCTTCTTTGGCCTCTTCCTTCGTTCAAGTTTATTGTTTATTTTAGATTTTTGTTTAATAAACTTATTAAGATTTAGTGTTCGAAGTTCAAGTTCATCATTGTCCTCATCACTTGAGTCATCGCTCAAGTGGCATTCATTTGTCCGGAGTTCCAAATCCTTCATATTCTTTGGAAGGTGATTTTGTCCATCATGTTCATCATGTGCATTGTGCACCATTTCATATGTTATCAACGAACCAATTAGTTCTTCAAGTGGTAAGTTGTTTAGGTTTTTAGCTTCTTGTATTGCAGTTACTTTTGAATCCCACTTTTTAGAGAGAGAACACAAAATCTTGTTTATGAGTTCAAAATCCGAAAAATATTTTCCAAGAGCTCTTAAACTATTGACGACATCCGTGAAACGGGTGTACATGTCACCTATAGTCTCGCTTGGTTGCATTCGAAAAAGCTCAAAATCATGCAATAAAATGTTAACTTTCGAGTCTTTGACTCTACTAGTTCCCTCGTGCGTGATTTCAAGTGTTCGCCAAATGTCAAAAGCCGCTTCGCACGAAGAAATCCGATTGAACTCATTTTTGTCCAAAGCGCAAAATATGACATTCATAGCCTTTGCGTTTAAAGAAAAATACTTCTTCTCCAAATCCGACCATTTGTTCATCGGTTTAGAGGGAAGTTGAAAACCGTTTTCAATGATATTCCATAAATCCAGATTCATAGAAATCAAGAAAACTCTCATTCGAGTTTTCCAATAAGTGTAGTCTAATCCGTTAAACAACGGTGGATGAACAACCGATAAGCCCTCTTGAAGAGCCATTTCTCTCGGGTGTAAATCCGAAATGAGAAATACCGGGCTCTGATACCAATTGTTAGGATCGAGAGCACTAAGAGGGGGGGGGTGAATTAGTGCAGTTGAAAACTTTTTGCGATTAAAATCGAAAGCTGTGTTCGAACGATAAAAACAACTTCTGTATGAAAGTTGATACTAAGCAAGATTAAAGTCAATCTATGCAGGCAGTTTGCAGCTATGATGAAAACCAAAATATCGGCGCAAACTGAAATCCGACGTTCGTACGAAGAAACTGATTTACGTCTAAAAGCTGATTCGTAAATCACTTGATTAGATAAGATGCAGTTTAAGCAGGAGTATAAAGGCAGTGTGCAGTTATGGTAAAGCTCAAAACGTAAACCCAATCTGCAATATGATGATCATACGAAAAAACAGATTTACGTCTAAACGTAGATTTACGTCTGAACCTTGAAACTCGTTCGTAAAATCGCAGAGGGTAGTAAGCTATTGAGAAGTTTGCAGTGAAGGTAAAATGCTCAAAGGAAATGCAAACCGAGATTTAGAGTGGTTCGGTCAATCTTGACCTACTCCACTTTTGGCTTCCTCCACCGACGAGGTCACCGACGTCAACTAGAGGCCTTCCTTCAATAGGCGAAGGCCAACCACCCTCTTACAGATTCACTCCTTTTGATGGGCTTAGGAGACAACCCTTACAGAAGTTTTCTCTCCTCTCTTTACAACTCAAACTTTGAAGAACAGAAAGAGGAGAACTAGCAGTTTTGAGCTCTAAGAACCACAGAAAGACAGCAAGATTTTGAGTGTGTGTTCTATGCTTTCAGTGCTGAATGGGTGGGGTATTTATAGGCCCCAACCCAGTTCAAATTTGGAGCTCAAATCTATCAATTCTCGGAATTCCGGGATTAGGCGGTTGCACCTCCTGACTGGGGCGGTTGCATCGCCTGGTAGAGCTCGAAGATTGAGCCTCTGGGCGGTGCCACCTCTGTCAGGGGCGGTTGCACCGCCTAGTCTTGATGGGAGGCATAGCCTGGGCTGTGCTGCCTCCTGGCTTGGGCGGTTGCACGTCCCACATCAATCAGGGTCCGAATGGGTTAATCCATTCGGCCCAATTTGATTCTTTTAGGGGCCCAATTGCCCTAAGATTAAGCTAATGGGATCACCTCCCATTTCTAACTTAATCAATGTGCTAACTACGATTATTTCCTAAGACATATTCTACAGCTTGCTCCGGTGCGTCAATCGCTTCTTCCGGCGAGTTCCCGGCGAACTTTCGTCGATCATCCGGCGAACTTTCGTCGATCATCCGACGAACCCTTGGTGATCCTCCTGCGGACTTCCGGCAAACTCCTGGACTTGCGACGATCCACTTGGCAAGTTTCGACGAGCTCCTTTGGCAAGCTTCTGGACTTCTTGGATCTGTTCCCGCAGAACCTTCGACGACTGTCCGAACTTCCGTCGAGCTCTCGAACTCCCAACGTGATCATTGTCATGACTCTGGCGCAACTCCTACTGCATGTCTTTCTTCCATCGTAGTTAATCCTGCACACTCAAAACAAAAACTTCGATCGAGACAATTAATCCTAAGTAATTAATCAAGTTGTCCGGCATGTCATTGGTCCCTCGACGCTTCGTCCGATTCTTCGGCGCATCGTCCTTTCCTGCAGCCTATTGCCCAATCGACCAGTTGACTCTGTTAGGATCGGAGCGACACTAAGAGGGGGGGTGAATTAGTGCAGCGGATTAAAACTTTGGTTTTAGAAAAATCTTTCGTACGATAAGAACGGAACTTGAAAAGCTTAACTTGAAGAGGTCTGCAGTAATGTAAAAAGGTTTGCAGTAATGTAAATAGCAATAATGAAATGCAAACCAGAGATTACGCCGATTTTAGAGTGGTTCGGTCAAATGACCTACATCCACTTGCGAGGCCCCTCTTCGATGAGGCTCCCACCTTCCACTAGCAAATCTCTTGAAATGGAAGGGTAAATACCCCTCTTACAACCTTTTAGAAGCAGTTCAACCTCTTACAAATTTTCAATAAGAAAGAAGGAGGAGAACTCTCTAGCAAATTGAAAACAAGACTTGCTAAGACTTTCTAAGACTTTTCTCTTAATCAAATGCTTCTCAAAAGTTGTAATCTCAGCTGAGATATGAGGGGTATTTATAGGCCTCAAAAGGATTCAAATTTGGGCTCCAAAATTTGAATTCTCTTTGGGTTCCCGATGCTGGCGGTGCCACCGCCCATCCAAGCGGTGCCACCGCCCAGCGCTCGGGTGCTGGACGGTGCAACCGCCCAGCCCAGGAGGTGTCACCGCTTGGCTCTCCAGTTCACTGGTTTGGCTTAATTTTAGCCCAAACCAAATCTGACTTTGGGCCCAGTTGGCCCCTAACCAGGATATAGGATTATCTCTTAATCCTAATCCTAATTACAAGTGAACTACATAACAAAACACATCCTAAGCAAGTTTTCAACCGCGAACGTCGAGTCTTGTTCCGGCGAGCTTTCCGATAAACTTTCTTCCGACGGACTCCCATCAAGCTCCCGATCTTGTGATGACTTTAACGAGTAGCCGAGCCTTCTCGGTGATCTCCGTGAACCTCCGACGATCTCTTTAGCGAACTTCCGAAAATTCCGATAGGTTCCCGATTTCTTCTTGGTTGGTTCCGGCAACATCTCCGACGATTCTTCGGACTCTTAAACGTCCATCGATCTTGACTCCGGTATTCTTGCTTTGTGTTTTCTGGTTATCGTAGTTAATCCTGCACACTTAACTCAATAATGGATTAGATCAATTAACCCATCAATTGATTTCATCATCAAAATCCGAGATTCAACAATCTCCCCCTTTTTGATGATGACAATCAATTGATGACGGAGTTAAACATAACTCCCCCTATCTATATGCCATATTATGAGAAGATGAAAACACTTGAATTCCATCCATAGAATTCTAGCATAAACCGATAAGTTCTAACCGTAGAACTTATCGTCATTCTCATTAAGCAATAGTAAATACAAAACTTCGATGAAAATCATGATAAGAGACAATTTTTACTACGATAGAAGATAAAGATTTTCAACATGAATTTCATGATGTAAATGTAAGGCATGCCTTCAATATGATCAATCAATCTTGCGATATTTTCAAGGATTTTGCAAGGCATATAAGACATTCATATCACACAAGTTTTTGTAATTCATATAAGTCATGCTATCGTTATGGTGTAAGTCATCACTTAGTCATCACTTCTCTCCCTTTGTCATCAACAAAAAGAGACAAGCCAGCTAATTGATGATCATAGAAAAAAGGTTTAGCATTTAATAGGAAACAAAGTTCATCATTCAAATTTGCCAGAAATAGTTTATCCAAAAGACATCATCATTTATGCAGATCAAAACAGTAGTTATCTAAAAGGAAGGATCAGTTATCGTTCAATCGATGACAAACTTTGAACTTGTTGTTAAAAGCAAACATAACAGAATAAAAAGATACATTAATTTAATCCTTAGGAGGTAATCCACAGTGCTGATACATGATATCTATTTTTTCATTCATTTGTCGTAGTGTCTTCAAAATTTCAACTTGTTGATTCTGAATTTGTATTTGCTGTGATTTGATCTGAGATAGTTCTGCCATAATGAGATCTTCAGAGGAGGAAACAGGAGCTGAAGGTGCTGCACCAAAGGGACTAGGAGGAGGAGATTCATTTCCCATAAGAATTGGTGTTTCGGGGTGTTCTATTGGTGGAGGAATTGGATCCGTCCTTCTAGGCTGCCTAACCCATATGCCATTGCTAAAAGTGCACCGAAGTCTTTTTAGTAGGTTTTTATTTATTATGTTATATCGATCATTTTAAATAGATTCTTCATCGGGTGGAATGCAAATGTCATAGGCATGAAGAAATCTAGTGATTAACCTCCAATATGGCAATATAGTATCTTTAGCCATAATATCCTGCATGTGTTGGCGAATTAAGTACCCAAAACAATTTTGTTGACCGGTCATAATCCAATACATGGTTCCTATCTCTATTTGACTTATTTCGTCAAGATGAAATTGTTTGGGGAATATGATGCTTGTTATAATGTGATGAAGAATTTTAGAGTTGAAAGGCAGTAAGTGTTCACAGCTCTTGGGTAGGAAGTCAAGGTTTGGATTTGCAAAAATTGTTTCTACGGCTTCGGTATAGGTTGCTCCTATTGTGTTGACGTCCCATTTACCTTTAAAATAGCATCCCCTATCTTTTTCAGTTATGCCAATTAGCTCACAAATAGTGCTATCAAATATTCTAATGGGTGTTCCTAGAAGGTAAGTGCTTAGGCTATCGTTGTCCTCATATAGGTTGGCATAGAACAATCTAACTAATCGCGGATAGATTGGTTCATCTATTTGTAGTAGAGGTAGAGCTTCTAGGTGTGCAAACCACCTAATGGATTCTAAGTCCTCTAGTTCATCCAGATCAACGTATTTTCCCTTATGGATACATCGTGTTTCAAATTTTGGAAAGCTAAGGGCTACCTCTTTTGATCTAAAAAGATCATGGTCAAATGAATCTCCTTCAATCCTTTTTCCTTTTGATCTCTTAGGAGCCATTATCTAGACAAGATGATGATGAAATTGTGAAAAATAAGCAAGGGAAAGAGGAAAGAAAAAAGGGAATGGGATACCAAAAAGAGGGATTTCAAGTGTTACCTTATGGAGATTATGTTGAGAGATGGAAAGCTTGGACCACCAAGAATCCTTCTCCAATGCTTCTAAGAGTTAGAATGAGGGTTAGAGGGAATGGGAGAGGGTTTTGAGAGCTTTTTTTTCGGGTTGGGGGCGGTGTCACCGTCGGCCCTAACCCCTCAGGTTAATAAGGGTCGCTCGGTCGGTGCCACCGCCAAACCGAGCGGTGTCACCGCAACCGTCGGATCTGGCGGTGCCACCACTGGCATCCCGCGGAGGAAAGAAAAAAAAAATTTCTTCCTCCCTTTTGTTTAGCTTCTTCCCTCAAGATCATAAGTTATACTTTAATGGATCATTTTGAATTGAAAAGAAGGAAGAAATCAAATCCACAAAAGAAAGGAAAAGGACGAGTCATTTTTCGTGAAGCTAATTTTAGGGACAATTTAATATGCCTAATTCCCTTCTAATGAATTCAAATTGATCTTCGTTCAAAGCTTTTGTAAATATATCTGCTAATTAATGCTTTGTGTCAATGAATTCTAGAACAACATCATTGTTAAGGACATGATCGCGTATGAAATGATGCCTAACGTCGATGTGCTTAGTTCTAGAGTGCAGAATTGGATTTTTAGTAAGACATATGGCACTAATATTATCACATTTTATGGGAATGTTTTTAAAGTGAATTTCATAGTCTTCTAATGTATTTTTTATCCAAATGACTTATGCACAACATGCACTTGCAGCAATGTATTCGGCTTCCGTCGTAGATAGTGCAACTGAATTTTGTTTTTTGGAAGTCCAAGAAACAAGTGCATGTCCTAAAAATTGGCATGTCCCAGATGTACTTTTTCTATCTATCCTGCATCCGCCAAAATCGGCATCTGCATAAGCTATTAGATCGAATTTTTCAGATTTTGGATACCACAATCCTAAATTTGGAGTTCCTTTAAGATACCTAAATATTCTTTTAACACTCTTCAGATGAGATAATTTAGGATTAGATTGAAACCTAGCGCAAAGTCCTACACTAAACATAATATCTAGTCTAGTCGCGGTGAGGTAGAGTAGACTACCTATCATTCCCATATATGTTTTTTGATCGAAATTTTCACTATTTTCATCCATATCTAACTTAGTCGCAGTACTCATAGGGGTGTTTATTGCTTTTGAATTATCCATGTTAAATCGTTTTAACAATTCTAATGTATATTTAGATTGGTTAAGAAATATACCATCACTAAGTTGTTTGATTTGTAATCCTAAAAAGAAAGTTAATTCACCCATTAAACTCATTTCAAATTCATGACTCATACATTTGGCAAATGATTCACATAGTGATTCATCCGAAGAGCCAAAAATAATATCATCAACATAAATTTACACAATAAGAAAATTATTTTTAAAATGTTTAATAAACAATGTAGTATCAACCTTGCCTTTGGTAAAATTATTTAAAATAAGAAAGGAACTAAGCCTTTCATACCAAGCTCTAGGAGCTTGTTTCAAGCCATAGAGAGCTTTAGTCAATTTGAATACATGATTAGGAAGAAGAGAATTTTCAAATCCGGGAGGTTGTTCGACATATACTTCTTCGGAAATAAAACCATTCAAGAAAGCACTTTTGACATCCATTTGAAATAGTTTAAAATTATTACTACTAGCATAGGCAGGGGCATCCTTATGGCTTCTAATCGAGCCACGGGAGCGAAGGTTTCTTCGTAATCGATACCTTCTTCCTGGTTGAAACCTTTGGCCATTAATCTAGCCTTGTTTCTAACCACGATACCATTTTCGTCTTGCTTGTTTCTAAAGACCCACTTAGTACCTATGACTAAGTGGTCACTTTGTCTAGGAACAAGCTTCCATACCTCATTCCTCTCAAATTGATTCAATTCTTCTTGCATTGCAATGACCCAAAAATCATCTTTTAAGGCTTCGTCAATGCATTTAGGTTCAATTTGAGAAAGGAAAGCGGCGTTGGCACAAAAATTCTTGAAAGAAGAATGAGTTTGACTTTTGTTGTATCTCCTATAATTAGCTCCTTTGGATGAGCATCTACATACTTTCATTCTTTGGGTAAAGAAATTTCGGAAGAAGATGCATTCAAATGGCTATTTTGAGGAGGGGGTTCGTTTAAATTCAAATTATCAAAACCAAGATCATCATCAAAATCATTTTTCTTTAAATCGGAAATTTCATTAAAAACTACATGAATAGACTCTTCTATTACTAAGGTCCTTTTGTTAAAGACATGAAAGGCCTTAGAAACAGAGGAGTAACCAAGAAAAATGCCTTCATCGGATTTAGCATCAAATTTACCTAGGGCATCCTTTTCATTTAAAATGAAGCATTTACAACCAAAAACTTTAAAATAAGAAATATTTGGGTTTTTGTTATTCCATAATTCATATGGAGTTTTTGATAGAGATGGTCTTATTAGGACCCTATTCATGATATAACAAGCCGTATTTACGGCTTCGGCCCAAAAATATTTGGATAAACTATATTCATTTAACATAGTTATTGCCATTTCTTGTAGGTTTCTATTTTTCCTTTCAACTACTCCATTTTGTTGAGGATTTCTTGGAGTTGAGAAGTTGTGATTGTACCCATTAACTTCGCAAAAATTTTGAAAGTCACGGTTTTGGAATTCACCACCGTGATCACTCCGAATTGATGAGATCATGTAGCCTTTTTTGTTTTGAGTGAGTTTACAAAATTTAGAGAAACACTTGAAGCAATCGCTTTTGTGAGCTAATAAATAGGTCCAAGTGTATCTAGAGTAGTCATCCACAATCACAAAAGCATATTTGCTTCCACCTAGACTTGTTGTATCAATTGGTCCAAATAAGTCCAAATGGATCAATTGTAATGATCTAGTGGTGCTAATTTGATTTTTTGGTTTGAAGCTTGTTTTTATTTGTTTGCCTAGTTGACATGCACCGCATACCTTATCCTTAATAAACTTCATATTCGGAATCCCTCGTACTAATTCTTGAGATGAGATTTTAGATATTGTTTTCATGCTTGCATGACCTAATCTCCTATGCCAAAGCCAAGCATCATCATTTACGGCGGAGAAACACATTTCATTACTTAGTTCATCAAGATTGATGGTATAGACATTATTTTGTTTTAAAGCAATCATAGTCATGTTATGATTTGGTTTTTCAATAATACACATATTTGATTCAAATCTAACGATATAACCTTTATCGCATAGTTGACTAATACTCAAGAGATTGTGTTTCAATCCATCAACTAGTAAAACATCATTAATGGAAAAACTAAATTTGTTACCAATAGTTCCCTTGCCAATGATTTTGCCTTTGTTGTTGTCTCCGAAAGTCACGTACCCTTCTTCTTTGCTAGTGAGCATAGAGAAATGAGATGGATCTCCAGTCATATGTCTTGAGCATCTACTATCGAGATACCATCTCTTGCTCCTAGCTTGTGGGTTTGTCTACAAAAGAGGATGATTTTTAGGTACCCATTTGATTTTGGGTGCCTCAAAAATTGACTCACTAACTTTGTTATTTATTATTGAATCCTTTATAGTTCCTTTAGGAACCCATATTAATTTTTATGAACTAATTTTCCTAAATGGACATTTGTAGGCAATATGTCCGGATTTGCAACATAAGTTGCATTTCATATAAGAGGAAACATGTAATGTAGGTCATTTTATGAAAGTGGTAGGATTTTGATGTAATTCTTTTACAAATCCAATTCCATTTCTATTTGCGATGTGACCCTTATGTGCAAGGATCATATCTAATCCTTTGCTACCAACCTTAAACTTGTTTAAGGTTTCTTTAAGAAGCAAATTTTCATTTTTTATTGCTTATAAATGCTCACACTTAGAGCATGGAGGAGTTTGAAGATTATCAAACTTATCTTGTAGCAAAGCATGCTCTTTCTTTAAGATACTTAACTTCTTGCTAACAGTTCTACATTCATCAAATAATTCATGAAAAGCGATAGAGAGTTCTTCAAAAGATAAATCTTCATTAAATAAATCACATACCTCTTCTCCTAAAGCCATTAACGCGTAATGAGCAACTTGCTCGGTGTTGGACTCCTCTTCTTCGGACGTGCTTGAATCATCCCACGTTGCCTTGAGCGCCTTCTTCTTTGATGTTCTCTTTTTGGCTTGAGGACAATCGTTCTTGTAGTGTCCCGATTTTTTGCATTCATAGCAAATCACTTGGTCCTTCTTTTGTTCAAATTTATTTTTTATATTATTTTTAAATTTATTCTTTCTTAAATATTTTTTAAATTTTTGAGTCGAAAGTGCAATGTCATTGTCACTGTCCTCATCACTTGATGTTCCTTTCAAGTGGTCTTCTTGTGATTTGAGTGTCATATCCTTCCTGTTCTTTGGAAGGGGGTTCTCGAGCTCGTCATGAGCTTGACATGTCATTTCGTAGGTCATTAGAGACCCAATGAGTTCTTCAAGAGGAAATGCTTTAAGGTCTTTGGCCTCTTGAATGGCCGTAACTTTTGGATCCCAACTTTTAGGGAGGGATCTTAAGATTTTAGTTACTAGTTCAAAGTTAGTAAAATCTTTACCAAGAGCTTTGAGTCCATTGATGACATCCGTAAACCGGGTGTACATGTCTCCGATGGACTCACTTGGTTTCATTCGGAAAAGTTTGTAAGAGTGCACAAGGATGTTGATTTTAGACTCTTTCACTCGGCTAGTGCCTTCATGAGTGACCTCAAGAGTTCTCCAAATATCAAAAGCCGAATCACAAATTGAAACACGATTAAATTCGTTTTTGTCTAGTGCACAAAACAAGGCATTCATAGCCTTTGCATTTAAAGCAAAAACCTTCTTCTCCGATTCATTCCATTCGCTCATCGGAAGAGAAGATTTTTGAAATCCATTCTCGACAATAGACCAAAGCTCAAAGTCCATAGAAATGAGGAAGATCCTCATGCGAGTCTTCCAATATGTGTAATCCGACCCATTAAACAAAGGTGGTCGTGCAATAGAATGACCCTCTTGCATGCCGGAGTAAGTCATCTCTCTTGGGTATTAAACTAAATATGAGAGATAACCTTGCTCTGATACCACTTGTTAGGATCGGAGCGGCACTAAGAGGGGGGGTGAATTAGTGCAGCGGATTAAAACTTCGGTTTTAGAAAAATCTTTCGTACAATAAGAACGGAACTTGAAAAGCTTAACTTGAAAGCGTCTTCTTAAAGTTGCGTAGCAAAGGTAATAAGGAACTAAAGCATGTAAAAAGGTTTGCAGTAATGTAAATAGCAATAATGAAATGCAAACCAGAGATTATGCCGATTTTAGAGTGGTTCGGTCAAATGACCTACATCCACTTGCGAGGCCCCTCTTCGATGAGGCTCCCACCTTCCACTAGCAAATCTCTTGAAATGGAAGGGTAAATACCCCTCTTATAACCTTTTATAAGCAGTTCAACCTCTTACAAATTTTCAATAAGAAAGAAGGAGGAGAACTCTCTAGCAAATTGAAAACAAGACTTGCTAAGACTTTCTAAGACTTTTCTCTCAATCAAATGCTTCTCAAAAGTTGTAATCTCAGTTGAGATTTGAGGGGTATTTATAGGCCTCAAAAGGATTCAAATTTGGGCTCCAAAATTTGAATTCTCTTTGGGTTCCCGATGCTAGCGGTGCCACCGCCCAGTGCTCGGGTGCTGGATGGTGCAACCGCCTAGCCCAGGAGGTGTCACCGCCCAGCTCTCGGGTGCCAGGCGGTGCCACCGCCTGGCTCTCCGGTTCACTAGTTTGGCTTAATTTTAGCCCAAACCAAATCTGACTTTGGGCCCAGTTGGCCCCTAACCAGGATATAGGATTATCTCTTAATCCTAATCCTAATTACAAGTGAACTACATAACAAAACACATCCTAAGCAAGTTTTCAACCGCGAACGTCGAGTCTTGTTCCGGCGAGCTTTCCGACGAACTTTCTTCCGACGGACTCCCATCAAGCTCCCGATCTTGTGATGACTTTAACGAGTAGCTGAGCCTTCTCGGTGATCTCCGTGAACCTCCGACGATCTCTTCGGTGTACTTCTGAAAATTTCGATAGGTTCCCGATTTCTTCTTGGTTGGTTCCGGCAGCATCTCCGACGATTCTTCGGAATCTTAAACGTCCATCGATCTTGACTTCGGTATTCTTGCTTTGTGTTTTCTGGTTATCGTAGTTAATCCTGCACACTTAACTCAATAATATGGATTAGATCAATTAACCCATCAATTGATTTCATCATCAAAATTCGAGATTCAACAGACTCCGCAACTCTGATATCCTTGGCACAATACCCGCTCTTCTTGGCTCGATGCCCGAGTCCACGGCCCAAAGCCTTCTATCGATACGTCGACTGATCCACCGGCCCGACGTCCAATCTTCTAACATGTTCCTCCAGCACAACATGATTTTCCTGCTTTAATTGTCTCATCCTGATCGAGGCATCCTGCGTCACTCAAAACGCAGATTAAATCATAAACATATATCAAGTAGTTTCATCATCAAAATACGAGATTCAACATATTTATGATTCGATCTATGTTTTGAGTGATGCAGGATGCTTCGATCAAGGAGAGATAATTAAAGTAGGAAGAATCATGTTGGGCTAGAGAAATATGTTAGAAGATTGATGTTGCACCGAAGGATCGGTCGACGTATCGACAAAAGGCTTCAGGCCAAGAAAAGCGGATATTGTGCCAAGGATTTCGGAGTTGCGAAGGTTAATTGGTTGATTGAACAATAGGCCATAAGAGAGGACGATGCACCGAAGAATCGGATGAAGCGTCGATGGACCAATGACATGCCGGACGACATGATTCATGCTTAGTAATAATTATCTAGATTGAAGTGTATTTTTATGTATGCAGGATTAACTACGATATCAAGGCATGAAGCAAAATGAAGTCCCGGAGTCAAGAACACGATTTCGTTAGGAGTTCGAGAGTTCGTCGGAAGTCCGGACATTCGTCGGAAGTTCTGCCAGAACCAATCGAGAAGTTCAGGAGCTTACTGGGAGTTTATCGGAAGTTCGTTGGAAGCTCGCCGGAAGAGCAATTGACGTACCAGAACTAGAATGCTTAGAATATGTCTTAAGAATCGTAGTTAGCACATAATTGGAGTTGGGATTGGGAGGTAATCCCATCAACTCTGTTAGGGGCCAACTAGGCCTGAAGTTGGGTTGGTTTGGGCCAAATTCAAGACCCAACGAGGATGCTGAAAGCCTGATCGACGGTGGCACCGCTTGGGAGACTCAGTCACCCAGGTGGTCTGGGCGGTGGTACCGCTCCTATCAAGCGGTGGTACCGCCCAGTGTTAGGATGCCAAGCGATGGTATCGCCTAGCACAGGCGGTGGTACTGCCCATACTTGGGAAACCCGAGATGAGATGTTTTTAGGCTCCAAGTTTGAATCAACTTGAAACCTATAAATACCCCTCTCATCCCTGGTTAAAAAACATAAGACTTGAGAGTAAAAAAGGAAAGAAACGCTATTGCAATCTTATGTGAACTCCTTTCCTTCTTCTAAGTGTTAGAATAGTTTGAGAGAGGAGTAATTGAGGGTGTAAGGGTTATCTCCTAAACCCGGTAAAAGGAGAATCAAGTTGTAAAAGGTGGTTGGTCTTTGCCTATTGAAAGAAGACCGATAGTGGATGTCGGTGGCCTCGACGGAAGAAGAATCGGTGGAGTGGATGTAGGTCACGACGACCGAACCACTATAAAAATCTGGTTTGCCTTTTCTTTTATGTAATTTATCTTACTACAAACCTCCTTACCTTTTTACTATGCTTTTACTATGCTTACACTCGCATACGCTTTCAAGTTTCCGAAATTGGTTTTTATCGTACGAAACGAAAAGATTTTCAGAATCGACGTGATTTTTACCGCTACACTAATTCACCCCCTTCTTTTAGTGCCGACTCGTTCCTAACAGAACACAGTAATAGACAAACCCTTCAATGTGGTCTCAAGAAGTTAGCTTACCTGTATATAGTAACAAATACTTTTGTGATACATAATAATTATTTTCAATTGCCTGCATCTAGTCCTTCAAATTTGTCATCCATTGGCTAACCAAGATATTATTCAATCAGTCCTCCAATTTAATGATATATTTTAAGGATTCACATTGATAATGGACAAATACTTAGATATGATATTTGCATAAATTAGCAATGCTTTATGATGCCTAATAATTGATTTTCAATCGCATGCATCTTATGCTTCAAAGTTATGATTAATGGGCCCATTAAAAATAAGTTAATTAGCCCTGCATATCATTAGTTTAATATTGTTGTCGGACTTTTTCAAGTAAAAGTGTCTTTCTTTTCTTATATAAGTTTAAAGATTAAATAGAAAAATAATATGGTGATGGACAAAGTTGCAATTGTGATATGTAAAGAAGTTGGCTTACACCTTTATTGAAAAAAATATTTTGATGATATATTTCAATTGCTTGCATCTCATGCCTTGCTAAAGTAGATAATATAATCGTGTCGATGTTGAATCTCAGATTTTGATGATGAAGTCAATTGTCATTTTTTGTCTAATCTATGTGTTAAGATAAGTGTGCAGGATTAACTACGATGAAAGTTAGACATGCAGCAGGAGTTACGCCGGAGTCAAGACAATGATCATATTGGGAGTTCGACGGAAGTTCGGACAGTCGTCGGAGGTTCTGCGGGAACAAATCCGAGAAGTCCATAAGCTTACCAAAAGAAGCTCGTCGGAACTCGCCAAGTGGATCGTCGCAAGTCCAGGAGTTTGCCGGAAGTTCGCAGGAGCATCACCGAGGGTTCATCGGATGATCGACAGAAGTTCGTCGGAAACTCGCCGGAAGAAGCGATTGACGCACCGGAGCAAGCTGCAGAAATTGTCTTAGGATTTATCGTAGTTAGCACAATGATTAAGTTGGAAATGGGAGGTGATCCCATTAGCTTAATCTTGGGGCAATTGGGCCCCTTAAAAACCCAAATTGGGCCGAATGGATCTACCCATTCGGACCCTGATTGTTGTGGGAGGTGCAACCGCCCAAGCCAAGAGGTAGCACCGCCTGAGCTAATTCTCCCAAGGAGACTGGGCGGTGCAACTGCCCCAGCTAGGAGGTAGCACTTGGGCTCAGTCTCCGAGCGAGACTGGGCGGTGCAACCTCTCCTGACAGGAGGTAGCACCGCCTGAGCTCAGTCTTCGAGCTCTGGCAAGCGGTGCAACCGCCCCAGTCAGGAGGTGCAACCGCCTGAGCTCGGTCTTCGAGCTCTGGTAGAGAGGTGCAACCGCCCCTGACAGAGGTGGCACTGCCTAGAGGCTCAGTCTTCGAGCTCTACTAGGCGGTGCAACCGCTCTAGTCAGGAGGTGCAACCACCTGATCCCGGAATTCCGAGAATTGATAGTTTTGAGCTCCAAATTTGAACTGGGTTGGGGCCTATAAATACCCCACCCATTCAGCACTGAAAGTAGCAACTAACACTCGAAATCTTGACATCTTTCTGTGATTCTTAGAGCTCAAAATTGTTGTAAAGGCCAAAAGTTCTCCTCCCTCTGTTCTTCAAAGTTTTGAGTTGTAAAGAGAGAAGAGAAAATTTCTGTAAGGGTTGTCTCCTAAGCCCGTCAAAAGGAGTGAAACTGTAAAAGGGTGGTTGGCCTTCGCCTATTGAAAGAAGGCCTCTAGTTGACGTCGGTGACCTCGTCGATGGAGGAAGCCAAAAGTGGAGTAGGTCAAGATTGACCGAACCACTCTAAATCTCGGTTTGCATTTACTTTGAGCATTTTATCTTTACTGCAAACCTCCTAAATAGCTACTGCCTTCTGCGCTTTTACGAACGAGTTTCTAAGTTCAGAGCTTTCCGAATCTTCGTTTAGACGTAAATCGACTTTTTCGTACAATCATTACATTTCAGTTTACGTTTATGTTTTGATTTCAATCATAACTGCAAACTGCCTTCTGCGTATTTATAAAACATATCTCAAAGTTCAGTATCTTCAAAATTGACATTTAGATATAAACCGGTTTTATCGTACGAACGTCACATTTCAGTTTGCGCTTGCATTCTGATTTTCATCATAAACTGCAAACTGCCTTTGTAGATTCACTTTAACGTCATCTTGCTTAATCTTAAGTTAAAGTAATCTTAGAATCGGCTTTTACATCGAAATCGTTTTTATCAAACGAACGCAGTTTTTGGTTTTAATCGCTGAAATATTTTCGCTGCACTAATTCACCCCCCCCCTCTTAGTGTTCTTGATCCTAACAATTGGTATCAGAGCGGGGTTAACTCTCAAACGGATTAAAACCCAAGAGAGATGGCTTACGTCGGAAACCAAGAGAGCCATTCTATTACACGTGCACCCATATTCAATGGGATGGACTACACCTATTGGAAGACCCGAATGATGATCTTTCTTATCTTTATGGATTTTAAACTCTGGAATCTTGTCGAAAACGATTTTTCGAATTCTTCTCTTCCAATGATCGATTGGAATGATTTGGAGAAGAAGGCTTTCGCTCTTAATGCAAAGGCTATGAATGCCTTATTTTGTGCACTTGATAAAAATGAGTTTAACCATGTTTCAACTTATGAAACCGCATTTGATATTTGGCACACACTCGAAGTGACTCACGAAGGCACAAGTAGAGTGAAAGAGTCAAAAATCAATCTTCTGTTACATTCTTTCGAACTTTTTCGGATGAAGCCGAGTGAAACTATTGGCGACATGTTTACCCGTTTCACGGATGTCGTCAACGGTCTAAAAGGACTCGGAAATTTTTTTTCGGATTTTGAGCTCGTAAATAAGATTCTAAGATCCCTTCCTAAAAGTTGGGATCCTAAAGTCACTGTTATTCAAGAGGCAAACGATCTGCGCAACTTTCCTCTTGAAGAACTAATCGGGTCATTAATGACCTACGAGATGACTTGTAAAGTTCATGAAGAGCAAGAAGACATCCTTACAAAGAACAGGAAGGATATGACACTTAAAACTTTAGAAGACCACTTGAGAGAAAACTCAAGTGATGAGGACTGTGATGATGACTTGGCACTTCTAACAATAAATTTTAAAAAGTTCATTAAAAGAAACAAGTTTAAGAATGACACAAAAAACAAACTTGAACCCAAGAAGGATCAAGTTATTTGCTATGAGTGCAAAAAGCCGGGACACTACAAGAGTGATTGTCCCCAGGTCAAAAAGAGAACATCAAAGAAGAAGGCGTTCAAAGCAACATGGGATGATTCGAGCGCGTCCGAAGAAGAGGAGCCAACACCGAGCAAGTTGCTCATTACTTGTGATTTTGATAAGTTAAAAACTGAATATCATGATAGTTTAAATTCATGCATCAAATGTCATGATCTAGAAACTCTCCAAAAAGAAAACTTGCTACTTAAGGATACCTTGAAGAAATTCGAGGTTGGTAGCAAGTTATAAAACATGATCCTTGCAAACAAGGGTCACGTTCCCAAAAGAAGTGGAATTGGATTTGTGAGAAGTTCTCACCAAAATCCAACCACCTTCGTGAAAGGCACCATCCTACATGTTCGACACCAAAACAAATGCAACTTTTGTTGCAAATTTGGACACAAGACGCATTATTGTCCATTCAAGAAAATTAGTCCAAACAAATTGATTTGGGTTCCTAAAGGAACCATGATAAATTCTATGCAACATGATAGACAATGTAGATCTATTTGTGAGGCACCCAAAAGCAAATGGGTACCTAAAAATCATCCCTTCCTGTAAAAACATTAAAAACATAAAAATTTTAGGCTGGAGCAAGAAATAATATTCTGCTCCTTGATTCTCGATATTCATAACCCAAGATCCAAAAGGGAACTTGCACTCTAGCCTAAATTACAGACGGAGATTATAAATTTAAAATCACAAATGCGACTTAGATACAACCTTATTTGACTTTTCAGAATTAGAAACGTATGATTCCCAAATTCACATATCCCCTGGATTTTCGAACCCATCAATTTCATCTGTTCATAACCTTCGAATCTAACTCTGTATCATGAAGTGACTAAGTATGTCATGAACTTGCAAAACATACCAACTTGAAGAAACTATCACAAACATGTGTACGACATTGAGAGTATGCACGTTAAAAATCTATCTTGATCGTGCAAAAGTCCTTGTCTTAAAATGAAAATTCTTATGTAATTACGTAAGTAAAGTTGATTGCTCTGAATGAAAATTCTCCTCAAGACAGAAAAACTCTCAGATCAGATCACACTGATCAGAACAAGTGCTCACCGCCTGCAGGCGGTGGCACCGCCCCAGTTGGAGGTAGCACCTCCAGCTGTCACGTGTTGCAAGCGGTTGCACCGCTCCAGCCAGAGGTGCAACCGCCCGCAACTCTGCCCCTTTTTAACCCAAGCTAGGGTCGGCGGTGAAACCGACCCCAACTCACTCCCTTCCCTCCTCTGCTCTTCCAAGCCTCCTCCATCCCCATTTCACCCATCTTAGCATCCCAAATACCCCTCATTTCGAAGCAAAGCATCAACAATCCTTCCCTCTCTTGAAGATCTCACTAAGGTACTCTCTAAGAAGCCCTTAAACTCTGTTTTTTGATTCATTTACTCTTGCTCATCACTATTGTTCTAAACAGCAGTAGTTATGGGATCTAGAAGATCCTCAAGGGACAAAGGAAAGAGGAGATTAGTAGAAGATTTTGATCTCACCCTTTTCGATTCAAAATACCATGCTGAAAAATTTTCCTCTTTCGAACTTAGGAGTGTCAAAAAGGGAAAATACGTAGACTTAAATGAACTAAGAGACTTAGAGATAATCCAATGGTTTGCAAACTTAGATCTACTTCCAATTTTGTAAATTAACAAACCCATCTATCCAAGACTTGTTAGATTGTTTTACAACAACATACAAGTAGATGAAGAAGAAAGAATGTCCACCTATCTTTTAGGACAACACATCTCAATTACTGATAGATTCATTTGCGACATGATAGGCATTCCTATGAAAAGTAGAGGACTTTACTGTAGAGGATCATGGGATGATGAAACTGTTGGAACAACATACGTTGAAGCCCTAGGAACAATTTTTGCCAATCCCAACTTAGCATTTGTTCCTAAAAGTTGTGAACATCTACTGCCTCTAAACACTAAGGTACTTCATCATATCCTAACTAGCATCATTCTCCCTAAACAATACTATCATGATGAAGTAAGCCAATTAGAATTAGGAACTATGTATTTGATCATGAAAGGACATGACATCTATCTTGGCTATCTTATCCAACAAAACATGTTAGAACTATCTAAGAAAGACATGATGCTCCTATATAGTGGTATAATAACTAGAATAATGAAAGCCTACGATATTCTAATACCACCGGAAGAAGAAGTAATAAAAGTAGATAGATTTAGCATAATTAATAAAAATCTACTTTACCGATTAAGATGTTTTTATAGAAATGGTAACTGGGTTAGAATGCCAAGAAGAACTGATCCCCCTCAACCTGAACCAGAACCGGAAACACTAGTATTTAGGGGTACCCAATCTCCTCCGATCTGTCCCTTTGAGGAAACACATCCATTTGAGCAAACTCATACATCATCTGTCGAAGATATTAGGATTCGGATGGACCGCAGCAACGGCGGACCAAAATGCTTAAGCGGGAGGTTACGTAGTACACTCATCAGGCCCTTATAAGCTAATCATACACATTCCCCACTTCCGATGTGGGACTAATGGGATATTATATTATCCCCAACCCAATTAGCTTGACGTCCTCGTCAAGGCCTGACATATCCCAGATCGAACCCTAGCATAGTGCATGTGAGGTTTAACTCAGTGGTGGCTCCACGCCGTGATGAGTTCTCTGATTCCATCCACGGGTAGCCCTTTCCTATTGCAGCCCTCTCAGCCTGCCCTAATGCTAGGTCGGCTCTGATACCAAATGTCATGACTCGGGTCTGATGAGCTAACTGGCCAATAACTCCATTTTGGTCCTCAACGGCGGACCAAAATGCTTAAGCGGGAGGTTACGTAGTACACTCATCAGGCCCTTATAAGATAATCATACACATTCCCCACTTCCGATGTGGGACTAATGGGATATTACACTTTAATTTTCCACCTCATGAATGAGCTTGTATGAACACAATCATTTGTTGTTATTGTAAACTCCTTATGTTACTCACCATGATGTGCTTTGACTTGATCCTTGATATGGTTACCTGATATATTTTGAGCATATATAGAGTTGTAAACATCTATCGTGGTAAATATATGCCCTGTGCCTTGTGGTAAATATAAACTAAATGGTTATCTCGGATTTTATATTAAAACTAAAAGTTTTGAAAACCTTGTGCTTTGATTTCCATGATAAATATAGTTTGAAAAAGTGATATACCAATGCAGTTGATAAGTTATTGTCATTGATACTAAACATCAACTAGCTGACATGTTTTGATTTCATAAGAACAATTTGATTTCATAAGAAGAGAATTAGGAATGTTGATGTGTCCGAATAGATAAACCAGTCAAAATTATTTTTCGGACTTTATTGAATGATCAAATCACTTGATTGCCATATGTTAAAATGTTTTAATTTTTAAAAAACTGTAGCATAAACTTGTCCGAATGCATGAAAGAATTCATCTCATTTTCGGATTCGCTTAACAGTTGGAATGACAAAAATCAAATACACTCTTATGAAAAATATTTTGAAATGGATTTGATAAAATGACTTTCCTCCTTCATGCACAAAGGATTATAACAAAAAAAAAAGGAGAAGAAGTATTCAAAGCATTATACGTATCATGCCTTCCTTTATATGCTTGATAACTTGCTTATATTGTTCTCCTAGTATCACAACTACCATGCTTTTTGTTGATGACAAAGGTGGAGAAATATATGAATTGATGCTATAAACACTAATGCTATAATTATGCCATGCTTGCATCACCAAGAGATATATGAATAAATGCTATGATTTGCATTATTTCTTGTATCGTGTCAAGATATCAAACAAAAACTTGCATCGTAATTTTACGAGTTGATATCTTACCGTGTGATGAATTGCAATACTTGTTAAAATATTTGAAATGTGTACTTAAAATGTGTACATCATGTAATGATATCAAAATCATACTTCATAGTTTTACATGCTGATATCTTACAATATGATGAATTATTACTGTTACCATCATTCAAACTTGAAAGGTAAAATTTGAAAATGAATGTCAAGCCTTGACATCATCTTCAGAGAGATACATCATGATAGGAATCATGATGGGAATATTGATAAGTTCAAATGATTTTAACTTATCAATATGTCTCTTGAATTCTTAAGGTTTTGAATTCAAGAATAACTTATCTCAAGTATGGCATATAGACAGGGGGAGTTAAGGTTAACTCCATTATCAATTGATTATCATCATCAAAAAGGGGGAGATTGTTGAATCTCGGATTTTGATGATGAAGTCAATTGTCATTTGTTGTCTAATCTATGTGTTGAGATAAGTGTGCAGGATTAACTACGATGAAAGTTAGACATGCAGCAGGAGTTGCGCCGGAGTCAAGACAATGATCACGTTGGGAGTTCGAGAGTTCGACGGAAGTTCGGACAGTCGTCGGAGGTTCTACGGGAACAAATCCGAGAAGTCCATAAGCTTGCCAAAAGAAGCTCATCGAAACTCGCTAAGTGGATCGTCGCAAGTCCAGGAGTTTGCCGAAAGTCCGCAGGAGCATCACCGAGGGTTCATCGGATGATCGACGAAAGTTCACCGGAAACTCGCCGGAAGAAGCGATTGACGCACCGGAGCAAGCTACAGAAATTGTCTTAGGATTTATCGTAGTTAGCACAATGATTAAGTTAGAAATGGGAGGTGATCCCATTAGCTTAATCTTGGGGCAATTGGGCCCCTGAAAAACCCAAATTGGGTCGAATGGATCTACCAATTCGGACCCTGATTGCTGTGGGAAGTGCAACCGCCCAAGCCAGGAGGTAGCACCGCCTGGGCTAAGTCTCCCAGGAAGACTGGGCGGTGCAACCACCCCAGCCAGGAGGTAGCACCACTTGGGCTCAGTCTCTGAGCGAGACTGGGCGGGGCAACCTCTCCTGACAGGAGGTAGCACCGCTTGAGCTCAGTCTTCGAGCTCTGGCAGGCGGTGCAACCGCCCCAGTCAGGAGGTGCAACCGCCTAAGCTCGGTCTTCAAGCTCTGGCAGAGAGGTGCAATCGCCCCTGACAGAGGTGGCACCGCCCAGAGGCTCAGTCTTCGAGCTCTGCCATGCGGTGCAACTGCTCCAGTCAGGAGGTGCAACCGCCTGATCCCGGAATTCCAGGAATTGATAGTTTTGAGCTCCAAATTTGAATTGGGTTGGGGCCTATAAATACCCCACCCATTCAGCACTGAAAGTAGCAACTAACACTCGAAATCTTGACATTTTTCTGTGATTCTTAGAGCTCAAAATTGTTATAAAGGCCAAAAGTTCTCCTCCCTCTGTTCTTCAAAGTTTTCAGTTGTAAAGAGAGGAGAGAAAATTTCTGTAAGGGTTGTCTCCTAAGCCCGTCAAAAGGAGTGAAACTATAAAAGGGTGGTTGGCCTTCGCCTATTGAAAGAATGCCTCTAGTTGACGTCGGTGACCTCGTCGGTGGAGGAAGCCAAAAGTGGAGTAGGTCAAGATTGACCGAACCACTCTAAATCTCGGTTTGCATTTACTTTGAACATTTTATCTTTACTGCAAACCTCCTAAATAGCTACTGCCTTCTGCGCTTTTACGAACGAGTTTCTAAGTTCATAGCTTTCCGAATCTGCGTTTAGACGTAAATCGACTTTTTCGTACAATCATTACATTTCAGTTTACGTTTACGTTTTGATTTCAATCATAACTGCAAACTGCCTTCTGCGCATTTATAAAACATATCTCAAAGTTCAGTATCTTCAAAATTGACATTTAGACGTAAACCGGTTTTATCGTACGAACGTCACATTTCAGTTTGCGCTTGCATTCTGATTTTCATCATAAACTGCAAACTGCCTTTGTAGATTCACTTTAACGTCATCTCGCTTAATCTTAAGTTAAAGTAATCTTAGAATCGGCTTTTACATCGAAATCGTTTTTATCAAACGAACGTAACTTTCGGTTTTAATCGCTGAAATATTTCCACTGCACTAATTCACCCCCCCCTCTTAGTGCTCTTGATCCTAACAGTCGATACATCTGGATAATTAGTGCATCATTATATAATTGATATATCTCACATCTTAATCTTAATCTATGTAAGAACATGATATTTATATAGGTAGACAATAGAGCTAATGTTGTGCCTAAAAGGAACATTACGGTAATTCATCATAAGTTATTTGCAAGATGAAAATAGATGTATTAATTTTTTTTTCACACGTTATATTTATGGAAGATTTTAGTATTGATATTTCTCAATCCCAAGAAATATTGTACTGGTAAGAGATTGCGTCATTCATTTTCACTAACAATCTATCGTAAGTTAATAAAAAAGAATGTAATATTTTGAAATCTCATATTAAAAGTAGACGAAAACTATGATTGAATTATAAAGGTCTGATGAGTATATTATTATTAACTTTAATTTAAGTATTTTGATTAGTAATTTTGACTTCATAAAATTAATAGATCAATTATCTATCGTAAAGCTAAAATTGTTGGGCTGACAGTCCACATTCAGCCCAAGGTGGACTTTATCAGCCCATAACTCACCCCCTCTTAACCTAACCCTAATTCATATTAAGAGAGGGTGTGGTGGCTATGAAAATAAGCATAAAAGGGTAGCAACGAGGGCAGTAGGGCATATCTTAGCAGTAGCAAAAAGGAGGAGAAAAAGACAGAAATCCAAGGAGAAAGAAAGGGAAGAAAACATGGACAACGCAGAGAGACTATTCTCAATCATCAAGCAGTGTTCTCATCTCAAGTTAGATCAAATCTATAGTAGATTCTTACTATGATTACTTAGGGAGAATTGGTGAGAACTTAGAATTTTATGCACAGTGACATGATCCTTCCATCCCAGTTATTCTCTTTTGATTGTTGCTAAGGTTTTGGGCAAGAGATTGAGATTTGTATATTCATTATTCTTATAGTGGATTATCTCTAGTTTGCCTCGTGGTTTTTATCCTTCACATTGAAGGGGTTTTCCACGTATATCTTGGTGTTTTATTTGATTGTGATTTCATTTAATTCCACTATGTGTTATAGCATGCTAATATTTGTTCATATACAAAAGTTTATTTCACTTCATATCTCATTAACTAGTATTAGAGCAGGGTTGTGGTAATTTAATTTTTGTATTTGAATATGGAGGCCAGTAATGTTTCTCGCATGATTAGTTTAAATGAAAATAATTGGATGATATGGAAACCAAGAATGGAAGATCTCTTGTATTGTAAAGATTTGTATGGACCTTTGCAAGGGAATAGTGCAAAACCCACAACTATGACAAATGTTGAGTGAAAGAGGTTAGATCGAAAAACAGTTGGGTTTATTCGATAGTGGCTTAATGATAGTGTCTTTCACTATGTTTCTACTGAAAGTTCTGTATATTCTCTTTGGAAAAAATTGGAAGGTCTCTATGAAAGAAAAATAACTGGTAACAAAGTTTTTTTGATCAGAAAACTTGTGAACCTAAAATATAGAGAGGGTGCTTCTATTGCTGAACATTTGAATAAAATGCAGAGTATTATTAACTAGTTATCCTCTATGGAAATATCTCTTAATGATGAGTTGCAGGCATTGTTACTTCTCAGTTCATTACCAGAAAGTTGGGAGACACTAGTGGTTTTCCTTAGTAATTCTGCGTAAATGATGTTGTTACCATGAGTCAAGTAATAAGCAGTTTGTTGAATGAGGAGTTGAGAAGAAAGAATTCAGCAACATCTTAGAATGATTCAGGCACTTATCTCAGAGAACAGAGGAAGGTCAAAATCTAGAAGCAATTCACGTATGGGTAGGAGCAAGTCAAGATCAAGAAAAGATATTGTTTGCTATAATTGTGATGAGAAAGGACATTATAAGAACCAATGTAAGTAACCTAAGAAGAGCAAGAAAAAGGGAAAAGAAGTGGAGTCTACAAAGTCAAAAGATAATATCATAACTATAGTGTAGGGTGGTGATTATTTGATTTTATCTCCTTCTAATGATATTTTTTCTTATGTGTGTTAGGATCTTGAGTGGGTGATTGATACGGGTACTTCTTATCATGCTACACTATAGAGGGAGTTTTTTGCTACATACAGGTCTGAAAATTTTGGTGTTGTCAAGATGGGCAACTATGGCATAGCAGACATCATTGGCATAAGTGATATTCGTTTAAAGACCAACCTTAGCTATAAGTTGGTGCTTAAGGATATGAGGTATATGGTTGACTTGTGGCTGAATTTAATTTCAGTTGGAAGACTATATGATGAAGACTATGATAACAGATTTTACAAAGGGCAATAGAAGCTCAGTATGAGTTCTCTTGTTATAGCTAGTGGAAAGAAATGTCATACTTCATACAGGTTGCAGGCTAAAGCTTATGGTGAACAATTAAATGCTACAGAGAAAGACTTTAGCATGAAGTTGTGGCATATGCGATTGGGACACATGAGCGAGAAGAGGCTACTATTAGAACCTTTGCAGATTCTAAACTTGGGGTTGATCTCTTTAGGGGATCGGCCTCCTTGGAACTCTATAGGGGTTCCTCTCTCTAAGTTGCTGCTCAAAGGTTGCAGAAAAGATTCATCTATTGCTTATGAAAAGAGAAGGATTACATGGCTATTTATAGGGCTTCTAAACCCTAACTCCTAATAGGACTCCTACTTAAGACTCTTACTTCTAACCAACTCCTATTAGGACTCCTAGTCAAGACTCCTATTCCCTTACAACTCCTAATTCTTCTCTAAGAAAATACCTCATACATGAATGCCCCTCTCAAATAGGACTCTCCTAGCTAGAGTCCTAACAGAATGTCCCTCTCAATTAGGACTCTCCTAGCTAGAGTCCTAACAGACCCACCTCTTCAAATCAGCCTTGTCCTCGAGGCTGATGATTCATGAATTATGGGAATTTGATCTTCAAGTTGTCATAGTTCTCCCAAGTGGCATCTTCTATTGGTAGGTTCGCCCACTGTATTAACACTTCATTAGTGGATCATCGTCGTCGAGTCACGATCTGTCGATCAATAATGGTACTTGGCTAGGTCTGGAGTTCTCTTTGGGTAGTCATATTTGGTGGGTGGCTTTGGGATGTCTCCAAGCACCTATTTAAAACTTTCGTTTGGCCGTCGGTTTGTGGGTGATATGCCATACTCCTTTTCAATTTAGTACCCTGCATATGGAAAAACTTTGTCCAAAATCTGCTCGTGAAGATGCAAGTAGAATTTATCGTAAGCACAATGCGTCCCTTATAGTGTAATTCTTTTGAGTCCTAATTGTAATGAGCCATGGGGCTTGGTGCTTCCTCCAATTTTTTTATAATCTTACTAGTCTCTGAATCTTCCTGCCATTCCATCTTAATATCCTTAAGAAAGTCACTGGTCGGAAGTGAAACGGTCGAAGCTTCAACTTGCTCGGGTAGCTGCGAAAGTGCATCTACAAGAACATTCTCTTCCCCCTTTTGTAAGTTATTTCATAATCAAATCCGAGAAGTTTTATTACCCTTTTTTGCTGCTCAGGGGATGATATTTTTCACTCCAAAAAGTACTTGAGGTTTTTATGGTCGGTTTTAATTTGAAATCATCGGCCAATCAAGTAGGGTCTCCACCTCGTTGTTGCGCGCACAATGGCGAGCATCTCCTTATCATATGTTGACTTATTTTGATGGGAGGGAGATAATGCCTTGCTAGTGTATATAAGTGGTCGACCATCTTGCATGAGAATGGCTCCAATTCCGACTCCAGATGCGTCGACCTCAATAATGAAGGGTCGATTGAAATCTGGTAGTGTTAGCACCGGCGTCGTCGTCATGGCTACCTTAAGTTTGTTGAAGGCAGTGGAGGCTCTGTCCGACCATTGGAAGACATCTTTTTTCAGTAAGGAAGTAAGTGGTGCACTGATCTCTCCATAGTTTTTCACGAACTTGCATTAGTAGCCTGTTAAACCCAAAAAGCCATGTAGCAATTTTATGTTCCTCGGGGTCAGCCAGTTTTGCATTGCTCCAATTTTGAAGGGGTCTACTGCCACACCTTCCTCTGATATGATATGCCCAAGATATTCCACCTTCTTATGAAGAAAGCAAAAATTCATAGTGGTTGTTGTGTGTTCAAAAGGTGGTTTTCGGTATGTCTTCTTCGCATACTCGTATTTGATGATACCCGGATCGAAGGTCCAGCTTTGTGAAGATTTATGCTCCCTTAGCAACTCATCTACTACTGGAATAGGGTATTTATCCTTGATGGTTATGCCATTGAGAGCTCGGTAATCAACACATAATCGTCATATTCCATTCTTCTTTCGTATGAGGAGCACTGGTGAAGAGTAGGGGCTGCAACATGGCCGAATAACTCCTGTTTTGAGCATCTCTTTTACAATCCTTTCTATTTCATCCTTTGGAGATGTAGATATTGATATGGCTGAGCATTTGCTGGAGATTTTCCTGGAAGAATCATTATACAATGATCATGCCGACGGGTAAGAGGTAGGTTGCGCGGTTCGTCAAATATATCTGAAAATTCAGCAAGCAAAGGAAGTAGATTTAGATCTTCAAATTTTGTTGGCTCTCTCTTAGTTTGTTGCTCAAGTTGTACCAAAAAGCCACTGCATGCTTTATGCAAAACCTTCTCCATTTGTTGTGTGCAAATTGTCGTTACGTCGCCCTTACGTTTCCCGTGCAGTATCACCTGTTTCTCCTTACTGTAAAATTTTATAATTAGTTGCATAAAATTCCAAGAAATATCACCTAATGTCATCAACCATTTAATTCTGAGTATGGCCTCATGATCATCAAGAGGGAGGAGGAAGAAATCTGCAATTATCTCTTGGTCCTGCAACAACAGTTTCACCTGCGGGCACCTATGATCACACTTCAAAATCCGTCCGTTGGCGACCTTAACGACAAGCCTGCTGCAATTCTTAATAGGTAAGATCATATAGACATCAACCTTACTATTTAGGAAGTTATTAGTGCTGCCCGTGTCGATGAGAACAGTGATCGGTTGTTGTTTGAGAAGGCCTCCAACTTTCATCGTTTGTGGGATTGAGTAGCCAACTAGTATATGTACCGTAACTTTGGTCGGTTGTGGCTCTTCTTCTACATCTTCTTTTTCATGTTTAAGGCTCTCTTTTGGATGTTCAATGACCTCTTCTTCTATCGGTTTAATCATAAGAAGTCCCCCTTTACTACAGTGATGCTCACGGCTCCACGGCTCGTCACAATGCCAACATAACCCCTTCGCATATCGCTCCCGAAGCCCTTCTCTTGTTAACCTCTTTGGTGTAGGGACTTGGTCGACGGTAGGAGGGGCTAAGGGCTTCAATATTACTGGTTGAGGAGCGACCCTAGTCCTCCGAGCTTCATGGTTCAATTGCTCCTCTTGATGTCATGCGAAAGAGATGGCTGCCATAAGCGTATACGGTTGTCGCGCTTTAACTTCTCCTCGGATCTCCGGCTTCAAGCCCTCAATGAGGGTTCTCAATAGCTGTTTTTGAGACCAATCATGAGTTTGATTAGATAACCTTTTAAACCTGGTTTGGTACTCCTGAATGGTAGAGGTTTGTCGGATCTTTGCTAGTTGTCCGTCAATATTCTCGTAATCAGTTGGTCTGAAGCGGATCAGCAGTCCTTCTTTGAATTATCGCCATGAAAGGACTCCATAAGTATATTCAAACCAGTCAAACCACTGTATAGCATCCCCTTCAAGATATATAGCTGCAATTTTCACCATAGATGCATCCGCGATTTTATGGTACCGAAAATATCGCTCCGCGCGTGAGATCCAACCAATTGGGTCTCCTTCTTCCCATCTAGGGAAGTCCACTCTCATGCATGGATAGTTGGGGTTGGACATAGAGCTTCCCCTCTCTTGGAAGTCATATCTTTGGGCTTGGTGTGATTGGGCAAAGCTCTCTCCTTGATATGATTTCTTCGGGCTTAGTGGTCGGCCCAATCTGAGTTCGGTAAAGAGCGTCCGAATCTTATCCTCCATTCGTGCCTCCAAGGCTTCGAATTTAGCATTGATTGCCTCCTTAGATGCCATAGTATATGCCTCCAAATCTATGATGTTAAGATCTCTCTTTTGTTGTTAGGTTAAAGGCATGTATAGGTTGAGAGAAGTGATGGTCGAAAGGGTTGGTGGATCGGTGGATGTAGGCTACGATTTAGGCTTGTTTTGTGGTAGTTTTGAGTGCAGTTTGAGGGTGTGGTTTAGTGGAGTTTTAGGGCTGTGGATGAAAGTTTTGGATCTGTGGTAGATGGCAGCAAAGGTTTGATAGAAATCAGTGGAAGTTGCAGCAAGTATGTGCTGTCTTGTAAGAGTAGAATTGTCGTTGAAGAAATAATGGTTTCTCGATGTAATTTCTACCAAAAACTTAAGAGAATTGAGGAGGGAATTGATAGCAAAATCACAGATTATATGGCAGAAAGGATGTCTAATTTAATCAAGAGAATTTCAGCAGTATAATAGTAAGAAAATTGGTGCAAGTTGCGATAGCAGAATTGTTGTCGAAAAATTTCAGCGGGTTACGATAAAAATTTGAAGCAACACAAAATTATTTTTAGAGATGAATTCCTTAATATATCAATCTTAGATGGAATCCAAGATGATCTATGAAGTGTATAAGAAATTTCATTCAAAAAAGATTGCAAATAGATGGGTTAAGGCAACAATATGCCGCTGAAATTTTTTACAGCACAGATTTTTAAGTATAGCAGATTGGACGTAAAAGATGTGGTTTATATTGAGAATTTTTTGATGAAACTAAAGGTAAATCCACTGTTAGGAAGTGTCAAAGCTATCATAAAAATTTTGTAGAGATTTTGATAGAAACAATATAGTATCAAGATCAAACAAATTGTGCTATGTGGCTGAAATTTTACAATGCAGATTTTCAAGTATCGCAGATTAGACGTAAAAGATCTATGGTTTATATTGAGAATTTTTTGAAAAAACCAAAGGGAAATCTGCTATTAGGAAGTGTCAAAGATGTCATAAAAATTTCATAGAAATTTGGATAGAAAAAGCACAGTAGCAAGATCAAACAGATGGTGCTATGCGGTTGGAATTCTGCAATGTATCTTTCGTCATAAAGATGAAAACTTTGTGACGAAAGGTTTATACAGCAATATAGGAACAGTTTTTTTTTTTTGGATTTTCGAATAAGGATAACTAAATTGCAGCAGCAGTAAGGTAGGAAACCAGAACCTGTTGCAATTCACGGGGAGATCAAAGGATGATCCGCGATGGTGGAGATGATGGCGGAATTCGGTGACGATCTTTTAAGCAATTGTGAGAATTTCTTTGGGCGGTTGTGGAGGGCTGATGGATGGTAGTGGAAGGGCAGCGAGATGCCAAGAACGCTGCTCTGATACCAGGTGTTAGAACCCTTGCAGATTCTAAACTTAGGGTTGATCTCTTTAGGGGATTGGTCTCCTTGGAACTCTATAGGGTTTCCTCCCTCCAAGTTGCTGCTCAAAAGCTGCAGAAAAGATTCATCTATTGCTTATGAAAAGAGAAGGATTACATGGCTATTTATAGGGCTTCTAAACCCTAACTCCTAATAGGACTCCTACTTAAGACTCTTACTTCTAACCAACTCCTAGTAGGACTCCTAGTCAAGACTCCTATTCCCTTACAACTCCTAATTCTTCTCTAAGAAAACACCTCATACATGAATGCCCCTCTCAATTAGGACTCTCCTAGCTAGAGTCCTAACAGAATGTCCCTCTCAATTAGGACTCTCCTAGCTAGAATCCTAACAGTTTTACATGAATGTCCCTCTCAATTAGGACTCTCCAAGCTAGAGTCCTAACAGCTACAAGCTCTTTCCAAGAGAGAGGTATTGCCAGACCTCAAAGGTACATTTGAACCCTTGTATTAATTATTTAGCTAGTAAACAACACAGAGTTTCATTTGCTAGTCTGGCTTTATCTAGAAAAATGCATGTCTTAGACCGTGTTTATACAGATGTATGTAGTCCTTTGATGATAAAAACTCCTGATGGATCTGTTGATGTTCCTGGTATAAGTTGTGCACTTTATTTTGTCACTTTTATAGATGATTTTTTCATGAAAGTTTGGGTATATGCTTTGAAGACCAAAGATCAAGTGATTAATGTCTTCAGAGAGTTTCATGCCAAGGTTAAAAGGGAGACAGAAAGACAATTGAAATGCATAAGATCATATAATGGTGGTGAGTGCATAGAATTATTTAATGATTATTGTAGGTCACATCGGATCTAACATGAGATGACAATTCCTGGTACACCTCAGCATAATACAATTGCAAAGAGGATGAACCGCACCATCATGGAAAAGATCAGATATATGTTTTCATAGACGAAGCTACCCAAAAGGTTTTGGGATGAGGCTTTGAGGACTGTAGTTGATGTGATCAACTTGTCACCATGTATAGCCCTAGATGGTGATGTTGTAAAGCATGTATAGTCAGGGAAAGATGTTTCTTACAAGCATTTTAGAGTATTTGGTTGTCGTGTATTTGCACATATTCCAAACAATGAGAGGTCTAAGCTAGATGGTAAGACTAAAGAATATATTTTTCTTGGTTACTCACATGATCAGTTTGGTTAGAAAAGCAGAAGGTGTTCAGAAGTAGAGATGTAGTTTTCTTTGAGGATCAAACCTTTGAAGATTTAAAGAAGAAGACCCTGGCCAAGACTTCTACAGAAAGATTAGTAGATTGTGACCCAGTTACTCCTCCAGTATATCAGGGTGATGGAGGAGATGTGTTGGAAGATGGTATAGAGCCTGATGTTGATCTATCTGCAGGACATATGTTGAGCAAGAATTTGGAGAGCAACTTCTCGTAGAACCTTAGTTGAGAAGATCTTCTAGACAACGTCAACCTTCTTGAAGATACTCTATAGATGAGTATGTGATGCTTACTAATGCAGGCGAACCAGAGAGTTACTAGGAAGCAGTTGAAAGTGAGCAGAAAGAGAAGTGGTTAATTGCTATGCAGGAAGAGATGAATGCTCTTTAGAAGAACTACACTTATAATTTGGTACTACTACCAAATGGAATGAAGGCCTTGAAAAACAAGTGGATTTTTAGGTTAAAGACTCAAGAATATTGTTCTCAACCAAAGTACAAAGCTAAATTGGTTGTGAAAGGCTTTGGTCAAAAAAAAGGTATTGACTTTGAAGAGATATTTTTTCTTGTTGTTAAAATGTTTTCTATTCGTGTTGCTCTTAGTATTGCTACTAGGCAGGACTTGGAGGTTGAGCAATTAGATATGAAGACAGCTTTCCTTCATGGTGATTTGGAGGAGAAATTTTATATGGAGCAACTAGAAGGCTTCAAAGTCAAAGGTAAAGAGAGCTTTGTTTGTAAGTTAAAGAAGAGCTTGTATGGGCTAAAGCAAGCCAAGACAGTGGTACAGAAAGTTTGATTCATTTATGACATAAAATGAATACAAAAGAATGACTTCAAATCACTGTATGTACATCAAATGGTTTGGTGAGAATTTTATTATTTTCTTACTTTATGTTGATGACATGCTTATTCTTGGAAAAATATGTCTAAAATTGATAGGTTGAAAAATAAATTAAGTGAGTCTTTTGCAATGAAGGACATGGGGCCAACAAAGCAAATACTAGGCATATAGATTTTCCATGATAGAAAAACCAAAACGATTTGGTTATCACGGGAGAAATATATCGAGAAGGTATTAGAAAGGTTCAATATGAGCAATGCAAAGCCAATTGGTTCTCATATTACAGGTCACTTCAAGTTATGCTCAGAATATAGTCCATCAAGTAATAAGGAGAAGGAGAAAATGTAAAAGGTTCCTTATGCTTCAATAGTTAGAAGTTTAATGTATGCAATGGTATGTACGAGGCCAGACATCGCATATGTAGTTGGTGTTACTAGTAGATTTCTTGCAAATCAAGGCAAAGAGCACTAGGCAGTAGTGAAGTGGATTTTGAGATATCTCAGAGGGAGCTCTAAGGTTTGTTCAAGCTTTAGAGGTGGATCACCTATATTGATAAGTTACACAGATGTAGATATGGCAAGAGATATAGATACGAGAAAGTCCACTTCAGGTTATGTACTTACTTTTACAGGGGGAGCTATGTCATGATAATCCAGGTTGTAAAGGTGTATTGCTCTCTCCACCACAAAAGCAGAATATATTGCTGCTACAAAGGTATGCAAAGAAATATTATGGATGAAAGAATTCTTACAAGAATTGGGGCTGAAACAAAAAAATTATGTTGTACATTGTGACAATCAGAATGTCATCCATTTGTGTAAGAACTCAATGTTTCATTCCAAGTCAAAGCATATAGATGTCAGATACCACTAGATTCGAAATGTATTTGAAGAAAAGTAGTTGCAGCTTTAGAAAATTCACACAGATGACAACGGAGAAGACATATTGACAAAAGCATAGCTTCACATTGAGGAGTCTTGGAACAGCCTCTCTTATGGGCTGAAGGGGGAGGTTGTTGGGCTGAATGTGGGTTATCAGGAATGTGGGCTGTCAGCCCACATTCTTGATAACCCACATTCAGCTCAAGGTGGGCTTTATCAGCTCACAGCTCACCCCCTCTTAACCTAACCCTAATTCATATTAAGTGGGGGTGTAGTGGCTATGAAAATAAGCATAAAAGGGCAGCAACGAGGGTAGCAGGGCACATCTTGGCAACAGCAAAAAGGAGGAGAAAAAGATAAAACTCCAAGGAGAAAGAAAGGGAAGAAAACAAAGACAACGCAGAGAGATTGTTCTCAATCATCTAGTAGTGTTCTCAGCTTAGGTTAGATCAAATCTACGATATATTCTTACTGTGATTACTTGGGGAGAATTAGAGAGAATTTAGAATTTTATGCACAATAACGTGATCCTTGTATCTCAGTTATTCTTTTGTGATTCTTGTTAGGGTTTTGGGCAAAAGATTGAGATTTGTATATTCATTATTTCTTATAGTGGATATCTCTAGTTTGCCCCGTAATTTTTACCCTTCACATTGGAGGGGTTTTCCACGTATATCTTAGTGTTCTATTGTGATTCCATTTAATTTCGCTGTATGTTATAGCCTACTAGTATTTATTCATATACAAAAGTTTATTTCACTTTATATCTTATTAAAGATAATACTCGTTCAAATTAGAGCATGAAATATTGATGATATATATATATATATAATATTTATTTTCGTTAACATCACCCAATCCATTTATTCCCATCATTTTCTTTACCATATATATATATATAATATTTATTTATTTACACTGACTCAAGTAGAGAAAAAAATATTATTCTTATCTTTTCCTTGCTTTATTTTACTCGTTGCGATCGATAGCCGTTCAGACCTGCTCTGCTGGCATCCATCATAACTCGATCACCGGTGAATAACCGCGGAGAACAGACAGAACCACCGTCGGGACACGTACGGTTCTTCCCACTCGCTTATCCGTTGCCCGGCTTTCTTATCCGCCTCCTGGGACGGCGACAGAGACGGGCCCACGTTTCCATGATGAACCTGCACGGCCGTCGCTGCCTCCAACTGCAAGGCAGGTATCTGTCTGCGGGAAGCGAGCATCTTTCCCGTCGACCCAAGCCTTCTCCTCGCCAGCTCGCCTCTCGTAGCAGCCGACTTCAACGATTTCATTGCGGGGCCCACGAACAAAGCGTCAGTTTAAGCTTCACCCGCGAGTTCTTCCACCGACACACGCGACCTCCCTGACCACACTCTCTCTTTCACTCTGCGATTAGCGTAGCTTCGTCGGAACGCATTTCTTCGGGCACGCGTTCGATTTACGTAAGAGTTCCTTCAGATATTTTATCAAAGGTTTCCTTTTTTTATTCTTCATTAATCATCATTTTGTTTTGCATTCATTGCCAACCCTAAGCCTCATCTTTGATCTTAATTTCACCCCCCCGGTTCGATCGTTCTCGCCTTAATCGCGAACCCCGGTTGTTCTCGATCGATTCTGGTGAGTTGTGGAACTCGGAATCGATGGTTGGTGTGCAGCGCAGAGTCGAGGGGAGGAGGCACAACGACTTGTCATTTTTCGCTCTTTCAGAAAAATAACAATGTCTTTTCGTTCAAGTATATTTTCCTGCTTCCTAATCGTTCGATCATTTTTTTCGTCCGATGGCGGAGATCCGGATCTGTTTCTTTGACCACTTTTTGATGGAGTTCGTCATGTGTTTTCCGCTTCTAATGATTTTTTTTTTTATGACGTGTGTAGCAGTCGAGCTCTCAAATTTTATCATCTCTACTGGAAATAGAGAGAGAGAAGAAAAAAAAATGAACTTTTTTTATCTTTGCGTGTAAGGTAATGCGATGGAAGGTGATGCAAATGACTTCTTACGGGTAGATATCGTGGGAATATAGTTCGATTAAAGACTGCTTTCCTTTTCCCTTGTGTATTTGACTCCAGCTGATCTCTGTGTTGTAGGATTCGGTAGTTATATTATCAAGAACTTATCAGAGTAGAAATAGTGTTCTAAAAGCATCCCTTTCCAGTATTAACAGTTGAAATCATAAGCAGAATAGCATCGGGTTTCATCTTCTGAAGCCTATATACGATCCTTGTTGTATGACTTCTCTGTTTGGAATGGATTCCTCCCATGGCCTCGTAATGCTGCATCTTATTGTCTATTTCCAGACCCTCTAATGGAAAGAGGTGCACATGGAACTGGCAAAAATTGCATTTTTCGCTACTGCTTTGAAGATGTAATGCACAGGCATTTGAAAATGGCTTCCCTCTTAAATTGGTGTTAACATTGAGCAAGCAGACTCAAGATTTGTTTATTTTTTAATTAGTGATTTTTTTGTATATTTTGTATATTTTTTTTGCTTGGTGTATCAGATTCCTCACATCAGTTAAAGCGGCGGTTTAAATATCACAGCAGTCAGTTTTTGATGTAAGAAGCTTAACTTTTCTTTCTGCAATCAATGTGATTCCTAATTCTTTGCTTCAGTAGCACTTTATATTCTGTGGCATCAGACTAAGTTGATATACTGCTGCTTTTCCCTGTGGGCATGCATTTCTTTTTTATTTGATGATAAACTGACTCCAGATCACCTTCCCTTATTCTTGACACAATTGCTCCAAATTTAATAGTTTTTCTCAATTATATGCAGACGATCTCAGTTTTGCTTGCCTGAGTTCTCCATGAGCTTGCAAGTATTTCTTATTTGTTTTTCTTATCCCTTTCTATCAACTGATGCATTTCATTCAGTTTCCATCAGTGTCCTACAGTTCAGTTGATTTTTTTTAACTCTTATATTTTTTCTTTTCCCTTCATAAACTTAAAATTTTAAATAAATGATAGCTTCTATTTCTTGTGAGGCATGCTATATACGTTTTTCTAATTACTAATACATTTTCCTGTCTTCCACATTGAATAAACTTGCAGTTGGGGTCTCAGAAATCAAGGTCTAGTTTTATAGTTTCAGCTGATAAATTAATGAAGATGGCGATGCAACCTGTGAGTGCGCTTTTCTTGTTTCTGCCACTTCTAGCTTTTGGAAGTGGGGATATATATATTGTGACTGTAGAAGGAGAGCCTGTAGTGAGTTACAATGGTGGTGTTGATGGATTTTCAGCAACAGCTGTAGATTTAGTGGAAAGGATGGACATAACCAGGTAGGTCCTAACTTCCAATCCTTTGCTTATACTGTGCTTCCAGTGTCACTTAAGATTAGATGTGATTGTGCGAGTTGGTTTCTTGATGATTTAGATTGGACTTGATTCCTTGTGTCTGTACAGTCAGAGTTGATGCTTTATATTTCAGCATCAAGTTCACTTAAAATTACTGAATACTCACTTTTGGTTATTACTTGCCCAAAAAGTCAAATTTTCTTTTTTCCATTATAGTGGAGGTGGTTTAAGTTACACCCATTTTGGTTCATGAAGCTAGATACAACTGTTTGAATTTGGTGTCATTTTTTTAACTTCCACAATATGGTTGTTGAAGCTATCCGACCAATTAGATATCTCACCATTTTGGTCAAACCTTGTTATTGTTATGCACATGCCTGTTATATTTCCTTTTGTTTGTGAGGAATCTTTTATCCAGAGCAATTTCAGTCATCCATATTTGTTTTGAATCATTTATAAAATCTTCATCGGCCTTTTCTTTTCTATTTATTCTCCAAAGGTGTATCGTATCTGAAGTAGTTTAGTTGTAGTGATACACATATACATCATCATTACAGAAAGAAAGGAGGGTAAAAAGAAAAGATGGTTCAGAAACATGATTATTAAATGCTTTGTTTGTTATGGCTGTTATTGATTATGGTGGTTTTTTGTATGCAAATTACTCCATACAAACTACCAAGTCTTTTGAAGCTTCACATTTCTGCATCTTTTTGGTGGCAGTGAGTCTGTTACCTCTTATGCCCTTCACCTTGAGAAAAGGCATGATTCTCTTCTTGATTCACTCTTTGAAGTTGGGACCTATAAGAAGTTATACAGCTATCATCATCTTATCAATGGCTTTGCAATTCACATGTCTCCTGAACAGGTAAAATGCATCATTAGATTGCTCTGTCTCCATTCAATTCTGAACTGCTGCCATTATGATTCATTTTATTTTGCATTGGCTGTTTTCATGTCTCCTGAACAGGTAAAGTACATTACTGGATTGCTCTGATGTCCATTCATTCTGTACTGCTGCGTTAAGATTCATTTTAATTGGCATTGGCTGTCTATTTTTTTGACTAATTATTTTACTAGGCTGAAGTTCTCAGCAAGGCACCTGGGGTCAAATATGTGGAGAAAGACATGAAAATAAAGAAATTAACCACACATACTCCACAGTTTCTGGGACTACCAACAGAAGTTTGGCCAACAGGTGGTGGCTTTAACAGAGCAGGGGAAGACATTGTGATTGGTTTTGTGGATTCAGGAATTTATCCAAAGCATCCTAGCTTTTCTACACACAACACTGAGCCATATGGACCTCTTCCTCATTACAGAGGAAAATGCGAAGTTGATTCAGAAACTAAGAGGGCATTTTGCAATGGTAAAATAATTGGAGCCCAGCATTTTGCAAAAGCTGCAATTGCTGCTGGTGCATTTAACCCTTTAATTGATTTCTCATCACCTCTGGATGGCGACGGTCATGGAAGGTGAGTACCACAGAGTCTTCTTTTGTGCCTTAAGCACCATTTTCTTGGAAGATGTAAAGAATTTTTTCTATATGATGCAATATCTAGAATTAATCTAGCAAACATCATAAGGGATTTGCCTCTTCAGAACATTCAAACTGTTTCTCTTTGTGCTGGTTCATCTGCAGGCAATGAAAATTGCATTAACTAGAGAACCATTTGATTAACTTGAATCACTGAAGAGCTTGCTTTCTAAGTGATAACTAAATTTAAACATGATCTTCCTGCTTTTTCTGATGATTGCATTATGAAGAAATTAAAACCTAAGCATTGCAGGATAATTTTGGTAAAAACATGATATTCGTTTGACATCCGTACATTAGTTGACATGAAATCTGATGTCTTTTGATTGTTCTTGACATCCATGCTTCCATATATTTTTGTCTCTGTATTATGGTAACTTTTTATTCATGTTTTTTACTAGTCATACAGCTGCCATAGCTGCTGGAAACAATGGGATTCCTGTTAGAATGCATGGACATGAGTTTGGAAAAGCGAGTGGCATGGCTCCACGTGCCAGGTAAAATCATCTTGTATAAATTGTCTATGGCAAGTTCAGCTTTAGGTTTTAATTATCTTTTTCTGCTTTCCTGTGTTTAGGATTGCTGTATACAAGGTGCTCTATAGGCTCTTTGGGGGATATGTTTCTGATGTTGTTTCTGCCATTGAGCAGGTATGCAAGAAGAAACTGATATTACTTAAGAAGTCACATCACTGTTAATGCCGTTGGTTATGGTCACCATTATACTATTTTACTGACAAACGTATTTGCTATTGTTATGAAAATAATTTTCATTCAGAACTAGTTTATGAGGCATCAAATTCAGAATTTGTCATTATCGGCTGTCTATAGAATTTGTCCACTTTCTATTTGTTCATTTACTGTATGCCACCACACAGACTATGTCCTTAAGAACATTTAGATGTCAATAGCATAGATGGCACAATCTTCTGATTAATGAAGCATCTAGAGTCAGGAAGGTTAAGAGGATCTTATGGATAATAACATTCATTTTGCTAAAGTCATGGACCACATACTAAATATTTTACTATGGGCATTTGCGTATCTTGTCTCTTGCATTTGACAAACAAAGATGATATACCACACAAGATGTCCAATTTTTCATATCACAATGTCTTATCCTCAAGTTGGACCTTCTTTTTAAATTTTATGTACTTCCATTTTTAACATTACAATATAAATTTTTTTTTAGCTGTAAAAAATTAACCTAGTGAAGTGTCTTCGAAACAGGCTGTCCTTGATGGTGTTGATGTTCTTAATCTTTCAGTAGGGCCAAACAGTCCGCCAACAACTACCAAAGCCACATTTTTAAATCCTTTTGATGCTGCACTTCTTTCTGCTGTCAAAGCTGGAGTTTTCGTGGCACAGGCTGCTGGAAATGGGGGTCCATTCCCTAAAACCTTGGTGTCTTTCAGTCCATGGATTACAACCGTTGCTGCTGCTATTGATGATCGTAGATACAAGAATCATTTGACCCTGGGAAATGGAAAAAAATTACCGGGGCTCGGATTGTCACGTAAGTTTAAACTATCAATATTTTCTCCCATGTGCAAGGAATAATTAATGACAAGAGAACACACATTTCTTTTACACAAGCTGTCTAAACTTTTAATGGAATGAATGGATCAATATCTTGTTAATGGCATTTTTTTGAGTCTTTTGAGTCATGAGAATGATAGTTGTCAATGGTAAGACCGTGCATTTGAGTACCAAAAGAAATTTATAAAATGAACAGTTCTGGTTTATTATAAATGAACAGTGTATAGTTTGTTGAGTATCTATATCAAGGTATACAATTTCGAATAATACCGTCCGATACGGGCAGTAGGTACCGGTCCGTCAGCTGACCGGTACACGGACTGCCCATTACCGGACGGAATGATATATATATATATATATATATATATATGTGTGTGTGTGTGTGTGTGTGTGTGTGTGTGTGTGTGTACCGAGCGGTATACCGTTCGGTATGCAGTATCGTACCGTACTGAGCTAACATCGAAATTCTGATATGGTACGAAATTGCAAACCGTGGTCTATATGTTGTTTTTCATAAAATAATATATGGTATAACCAAAGGAAGTGATACTGTTAAGTGTTAATCAACATTGATAGTTCTTGTTAAATCATTCCATCAACTCATTTTATGTTTGTGTTTGTGCTGCTCTAACATGTCTTGGTAAAATTTCTTTATGCAAGTTCAGGAAGCAGTTATGGATCATTTGAGCTATGTATGTAATTTGAGCATTAAAAATTGTACTATGATGTAAAAATTGGCTCAGATTACACAGGTTAAAATTTTAATGATTTTTTATTAATAGGTTGCAAGGCAGCAACTGTATCTGTTGGTGAGTTATTGATGGAAAATTTAGGTGCATTTTAATATGTCTCCTCTATGTCTTGATATACTATTCATTGTGTACATTAATTACTAAGCAGCAACTAGCAAGGAATCAGATTTTTTTTTTTGCTTTACGTTCTATACACTGAACATATGGCATGTGGTTTTTGGAGGTTTGTCGTGTTTTTAACTAAAGTCATTAGCTTCCTTTTTGTACTTGTGGGCTATAGATGTTGAATCATGATATTGCATTTGCATTTTTAACAGAAAGTTACTTCCATTTTCTAACTACAGCAGCTACACATGGGAATAAGTCATTCAACCTGGTCTCTGCAAATGATGTGATGCTAGATTCATCTTTGATGACTTACAACCCATTAGACTGCCAAAGGCCTGAGCTGTTGAATAGGAATAAGGTGGAGGGAAATATTCTACTGTGTGGATTTTCTTTCAATTTTATTTCTGGCACTGCATCAATCAAAAAGGTGTCTGAAACAGCAAAAAGTCTTGGTGCAGCAGGCTTTATTGTAGCAGTGGAGAACACCTATCCAGGCACCAAATTTGATCCTGTCCCTGTTGATACTCCTGGGATCCTCATTGCAGATGTCAGCAAGACGAAGGTATCTGTTGCTGATTTTTCTATCATGTACATGCAATTAATAAACCAATTTAATTTCAATCAATGAATTATCTATTTTTGGCTGGGAAGTAGGCCAAGGGTAATTTCTAGTTCTGATTTTATATGTGTTCTGGTTTTAGAAGAACTATACTCGACATTCCCGAAATCAACTTAAAGTGAAAAACAGTATAGTACTTCAAATTATGAATTTGTTGGAACTACTTTCATTCCTTAGCTCAAGCTTGAATTCCAAGAAAAATGTGAATGTATTTCAGAAAAAAAGGGGTCCTGGTTATAAACAAATTTTATGAATCTGAGATACAACTTCCCTTAGACTGATGGAGGTTTTAGCTTACAGTTGTATGAACAAAAAATATGCATCAAGAAAATGTATCAAGATTCTTGTCTTGTTCTTCCCAGCTATGGATGAATTGAATTGGGATTGACTGACCTTGGAAACCATGTTTTGTAATGGGACTATCATGTTTAGAGAGGATGGCTTTTTTGTTTTATAAATTGAGATGTAAACCTGATGAGCATTCTGGTAAAGCACTCATACTTATACCCATAAATTCTATATATTTGGGTCTTAACAGGGCATACTTCTCTAGTATGTTGAAAGAAACTAATCATTCTTTGGCACTTATACGCTTTTAATGGGCATATATCTGCATTTTAACAAATCCTAAGTTGTGCATTCTATGATAAATCTCATATATGCCATATTGTCATGGGTATAACTTATAATTATTCATCAAGCAAATTTCTTGCATCACAATTTGATTAAAGAGACTTGCAACAGAAGATGCAATTAAACTAGGGGTTGTTTTTGGTTGCTTATGCATTAATGAAGTTGCTGCTTTAGCCTTTCAGCCAAACCACCTATAGTTCATGCCATATCAGACCAGACTGGAATACGGTTATGTACATTGTTATTATGAGGATGCACCTACATTTCATGAAATTGTGCACAAGTAGGAGCTAATGAATAGATCCAATGTCCTGTAGAAAGACATTCTCCAAAACCAGAAAATGGATGGGATTCTATGATCAAATCTTTCACGATAAATAAAATTTAAAAGTGTTAAGAAGCATCAATTGCCACCATCACAATTTGCACATTAACAAAATCTTGATCACTTAAAGTGTACATCAGCCAAAGCCTCCATAATCTCCATGTCTTCTAACTGATGATGCATGTTAATGACACAATGAGAAAATGATACTTTCAATGTACCATTTATTGATTTTGCCATATGCCTGACTATAGGACTTGTTTCATCTGTGGTGTCAGTTTAACCATATACAATCTCTGCTTTATAACATCACTGCTTTATAATTTATAAAGTGTGTGGTCCTTCATTACATGCAGAACACGTAGATAGGGCTGATCATATTTAATCTCTATACATGTTTATCTAAAATTTGCAAAAAAAAGGATACAGAAAAGTTGCATTTTCCATTAATAGGTTTTCACCATTCTTTTTCTTGGTTGATCTCCATGCCATAAACTTTTCCCGGACTTACACATTAAATAATCTTGTTCAGTAATAATCATTTCTGCAGGGTATATTCAGATTACAAAGTACAAACAACAATCAAGCATGTGATTGAAGAGCATATGTTTAATGTTTTCACTGTTTCAAGAGTGTCTAGTTGTGATTCCCTTGGATAGAATCAAGGCCTTATTCTGTGATCTGATGATTTTGCTCTTTGCACATGCATTATTTGTCACTTGTCAGAAGGATGTAAATCATAATTACAATTTATCATTTCCATTTTCTTTTCTTGAACACCGAGGACAAACAAATCCTGGTGCTTGAAATAGTTTAAATTGCACATAATAAAATTTAGCTTGTAGGAGATTCCTATACATATTAGCTTTATCCCAAAACTATGATACATGTTTTCAGCTTAATCAAGATGATGACCTGATTAGAACAATTTTAATTTACTGATACTTCAAATGCTGAAGAGTATGATTTAACATTTGACTTTTCTTAAGAAGTGGCCTTTAGTCCAATCTAATATGTAATTTTTCCATTATGGTCTTGTGAAAATTTAATTTTTGCTGAAATTTTCTAACTATATAGGAACTTATTGACTATTACAATTGTTCAACTAAAAGAGATTGGGCTGGTCGACCAATAAGTTTCCAGGCAACAGCCAGCATTGCTGATGGTTTGGCACCAATACTGCATAAATCAGCTCCTCAGGTGGCACTATTCTCTTCACGAGGACCAGATGTTAAGGATTTCAGCTTTCAAGATGCTGATGTCCTTAAACCTGATATATTAGCTCCAGGCAATCTAATTTGGGCTGCTTGGGCACCAAATGGAACAGATGAGGCTAATTACATAGGTAACAATTCAAATTATGGGTTTTACTTTGTTATTTTGATGACAAAATAAATATGCATGATGAACCATAGAGAATGCATCGTTGATATTGAAATCCCCATGAAACGAATTGTATAGTTGGCTTGTTTTACCCCTTGGTTGCTAATCTCATTTTCTTTGAAGACCAGTACTGCTGATATCTGATTTCCTAAATACTTATGCATGATTATATCAACTGTATAACAACAATAAAAATAAAACTGTAAGTCCCAATTATTTGGGGTTGGTAACATGGATTTTTTGTCGCTATTGGGATATGTAAAAAGTCATATATTTAGTTAGAGTATTTAAATTTTTATTTGTAGTTTCTATTAAAGTCTTTTTAAGTCTTTCCCTACCTCTTCTCATGCCACTAACATTAATCATTTTATCTCTTTTGACTATTACATCCGGAGGTCTTCTAAGCATATATTCGTACCATCTTAAATGATTTTTTCTCATCTTATCCTCCATCGAAACGATACCTAGTTGTTTACGAATAGAATTATTTCTTTTCCTATCCTTCCTAATAACTCCTCCACACATCCATCTCAACATTCTCATCTCAGCAATACAAATTTTTTATATATATTGTTTCTTAATTGCTTAACACTCGGATCCATAAAGCATTGTTGGTCTCACAACTATCTTATAAATTTTTTTTTTAATCTCAAAGTTATTCGATGATTACACAAGGCTCGTGACGTCCTTCACCATTTTAACTATCTTATTTTTACCCTATGAATAATATTTTCATCGATTTCTTCATCTTATTGAATAATTAATCCAAGACACCTAAAGCTTTTATGTAAAGGAACTTGTATTAATTGGACATTGTTGAAAATATCTTGACTGGACATTGTTGAAATACTAGTAGGAAGTGAAGCAATATATATGGACATGATAGAATCCCTGTAATTGTTGAATATGTTCAGCTCCAGAATAGTAAAGACAAATGCATCTGCAGGAGAAGGCTTTGCTATGGTTTCTGGAACCAGTATGGCTGCTCCACACATTTCTGGAATTGCAGCCCTCATAAGGCAAAAGAATCCTCAGTGGAGCCCAAGTGCTATCAAGTCAGCCTTGATGACAACAGCCAGTACTTTGGATCGGCGTGACAGACCTATTCTAGCACAGCAATATTCTGAAAATGGGGTCATGACATTGGTGCAGGCTACACCATTTGATTATGGCAGTGGTGCAGTTGATCCGAAAGCTGCTCTGGATCCTGGACTCATTCTGGATTCAAGTAAGTTGTTTTTAGTAGGGCTTGCCAATCCTAAATGAAGTTCCATGGTTAAAACTTTTATGGTTTTACTACTAAAAATGGAAGTTATCAAATTTTGCATGATGGTACTACAAGGCATAAGCTATTTGTTTTAGATATCAGGGATATTTTTAATTGTATGAATAATTCAGAATCTTTGACTGCAGTCTGTAGCTCAGGATTGGACTGAATATTTCTGGGCAATTTTTTCATAAATGTCCATTGTAGCTCATTAGCAATTCTTTCACTTGCATGAAACTCTATAAGAATGAGGTGCTTATTTATAACATTTGGAAAGAAGAAAGTATTATCCTAGTATTTGAGTTCATTACCTTCAAACTTTTCTTTGAATTTTTCTTGCTGATGTTTTTTAAAGACCTATTTTCTTCATATGGTCCTTCAATTTAGACATTCATACTGCTGTCAGTGTTGGAATTAAACTTGTTCAAGTGTCATAAAAAGGTTCATTGCATCAAGTGGGAGAATCATTACATCATGAAGAAAAAATGGATTAAAAGTCTATAGAAAGATAAGTCAAATTGGTTATTGGTTCTTGAAAGGGTTTCTTGAAAGAGAATGATTCATCTTAAATACAATTAATATAATGTATCTTTGGGGACTATATAAACTCCATATGTTGGGTCATGAGGGAGATAGAGTTTCTGAAATTGTAAAAGTGTTTTTCTTAAGAGAAATATAAAAGATTGAAAGCTTGTCATACTCTTCCTCTATTTGATATCTCTATCCTCTCTTCCTATCAACATTAACATCTGGTATCAGAGCCAAGTTATGGCCTCTTCCTCAAGTGTCATCCAACTCCAGATCCCCAGATTGACAAAAGAAAATTATGACATATGGTGCATCCAAATGAAGGTTCTTCTAGGCTTCCAAGATGTATGGGAGTTTGTAGAAGATGGATTTGCTGAACCAAGTCCAGCAGAAGAAGGAGCAATGAATGCAGAAGGAAGAAAACAACTCAAAGAAAGAAGGAAGAAGGAGAAAAAGGCTTTGTTCACAATCTACCAAGGGCTTGATGATACAATGTTTGAGATCATCGCTCCAGCAAATACTTCAAAGGAGGCTTGGGAAATGCTTCAAAGAGCATTCGGTGGTGTTGATAAGGTAAAGAAACTTCGTCTACAAGTTTTACGAGCCGAGTTTGAGAAATTACAACAAGGTATTTCTGAAACCATTTCTGATTACTTCTCAAAAATTATTTCTATTGTTCATCAAATGAGACGAAATGGTGAACAAGTAAATGATCAGAGAGTAATAGAAAAAATATTGAGATCTCTAGATCCGAAATTTGATTTTATTGTTGTTGCAATCGAAGAATCTAAAGATTTGGAAAAAATGTCTTTAGAAGAACTTATAGGTTCCCTTCAAGTTCATGAACAAAGGATTGCAAAAAGAGGAGAAGACAAAACTATGGAGCAAGCATTACAAACGAAGCTTACTCTTGAAAATAAACGAGAATCAAATTCTCAAAGAGGAAGAGGACGAGGACAAAGAGGAAGAGGAGGCAGAAATCAAACCAATCAAGAATCTCCAAACAATGAAGGTGGTGGAGAAAATTCTAGCCAAAGAGGTCGAAGTTATGGTCGAGGACGTGGCCGAGGCCGTGGACGTGGCAGAAACTCTAAAAGGTCTGAAATACAATGTTATGTTTGCAAAAGGTATGGACATTATTCTTATGAATGTTATTATAATCCTAACAATCAAGGTGATAAGGCAAATTTTATTGAGGAAGAAAAGAACGTAAATCAAGTTTTATTAATGAGTTATGATAATTTGAAAGAGGATCAATCTATGACATGGTATCTAGATACAGGAGCTTCAAATCACATGTGTGGCATCAAAGAGCTATTTTCAGAAATAGATACAAGTTATTCCAGGAACATTACATTTGGCGATTTGTCTCAAAGACCAGTAAGAGGCAAAGGTAAAATTCTCCTTGAACTTAATAATGGCAAGGAAGTATGCATTTCAGATGTTTATTATGTTCCTGATATGAAAAATAATATTTTAAGCTTGGGACAATTACTTGAAAAAGGTTATGAAATTGAGATGAAAGATATGGCTCTCTCAATTCATGATAAGAATAAAACACTGATATCACATGTGAAAATGGCAAAGAATAGAATGTTTCCTCTGCATTTAAGTATTTTTGATCAATCAAATTGTTTTAAAGCTGATATTAAGGATATTTCTATACTTTGGCATCTTAGATATGCTCACTTAAATTTTGAGGCTTTGAAACTTCTAGAGAAGTATAATATGATGAAAGGAATGCCAAAAATTAATCGTCCAGCAAAATTATGTGAAGTATGTGTCATGGGTAAGCAAGAAAGAAAGCCTTTCAAAGTGAGAAGGACAAAAAGAGCATGGAATTGACTTGATCTGGTGCACTCAGATGTTTGTGGCCTTATCAATCCAGTATCACTTGGAGGAAGCAGGTATTTTCTTACCTTCACTGATGATCATAGTGGAAAAACTTGGGTTTATATGTTAAAAGAAAAGAAAGAAGTTTTAAGCAAATTCAAAGAATTTAAGGATTTGGTTGAAAGACAAAGTTGTTGTAAGATTAAATGTTTAAGAACAGATAGGGGTGGTGAATATATATCAAATGAATTTGAAAGTTTTTATAGAAATAATGGAATTCTACATCAATTCACCATGCCATACACACCTCAACAAAATGGTGTCTTAGAAAGAAAAAATAGGACTATCCTTAATATGGTCCGATGTATGTTAAAGGAAAGAAAAATTCCGAAAGAATTTTGGGGTGATGCTGTTGCTTGTGCAGTTTATTTGCTTAACAGGTTTCTGACAAAGCGAATTGGTAATGTTACACCAGAAGAAGCATGGAGCTTACAAAAACCAAGAGTTGATCATTTTAGGATTTTTGGAAGTGTTGCATTTGCCAAGATACCAGAAGAGAAGAGAATAAAATTGGAGGATAGAAGTCAAAAATGCATTTTGCTAGGTTATCCAGAAAATTCCAGTGGTTACAAACTCTACAATCCTATCACAAATAAAGTTGTGATGTCAAGAGATGTTGAGTTTGATGAACAACAGATTTGGAACTGGAAAAGTGATGAGCAGCATAAGAAAGCTGTAGTTTCAGAAGAAGATGATATAATACAAGCAAGCACCGAAGTTGCTTTGCCAGAATCATCACCTAGATCAGCTAGGTCACATGATTCAAGAAGTCCAATTATAAGAAGGACAAGACCGATTCAGGACCTATATGATGTGACTCGAAGGATTGATACTAACAATGATCAACTTTCTTTATTTTGTCTTTTTGTAGGATATGATTCATTAACCTTCGAAGAAGCTTATAGAGATGAAAAATGGCGACAAGCTATGAATAAAGAGATTCATGCAATTAACAAAAATAATACATGGGAGCTTACTACACTTCCAAAAGACCACCAAGCTATCGGTGTTAAGTGGATCTTCAAAACAAAAAGAAATGCAAAAGGAGAGGTAGAGAAATACAAGGTCAGATTGGTTGCGAAGGGATATAAACAACAATATGGGATTGATTATGAAGAAGTATTTGCGCCAGTTGCTCGATTGGAGACAGTAAGATTACTTATCTCTCTAGCAGCTCAAATGAAATGGAAGATTTTACAAATGGATGTCAAATCAGCATTTCTTAATGGAGTTCTTGAAGAAGAGGTATATATTCAACAACCCCCTGGTTTTATTATTCAAGAACAAGAGGACAAAGTATATAAGTTAAAGAGAGCTCTTTACGGGCTTAAACAAGCCCCACGAGCATGGAATTCTCGAATAGATACTTATTTTATTCAAAATGATTTTTCTAAATGTCCACATGAACTTGCTCTCTATACAAAATCTAACTCTAATGGAGATATCTTGTTTATATGCTTGTACGTAGATGATTTAATATTTACAGGCAATAGTAGCTCCATGATTATAGATTTTAAGCACTCTGTGAAAAAGGAGTTTGAGATGACCGACTTGGGCTTAATGACTTATTTCCTTGGTATCGAAGTTATACAAGATAATGAAGGAATTTTTATCTCACAAGAAAATTATGCAAAGGAGGTTTTAAAGAAGTTTTCCATGGAAGATTGTCATCCTACAAATACACCTATTGAATATGGCACCAAGTTGACCAAGGAAGGTGAAGGTAAATATATTAATCCAACTTATTATAAAAGTCTAGTTGGATGTTTAAGGTATTTGACATGCACTCGACCTGATATACTATTTAGAGTTGGTTTAATAAGTAGATTTATAGAAGTTCCAAAGACATCTCATTTAAATGTCGCTAAAAGAATTTTGCGATATATCAAAGGAACAATTGAGTATGGAATATTCTATCATCTAAAAAGTTGGAGCTTATTGGATATAGTGATAGTGATTGGGCCAGAAGCTACGATGATCGGAAGAGAACAACTGGATTTGTATTTTATTTTGGTGAAGCTACATTCACTTGGTCTTCAAAAAAGCAACGAATCGTTGCTCTATCAAGTTGTGAAGCAGAATATATAGCAGCTTCTTCTAGTGTTTGTCATGCAATATGGCTAAGAAGATTACTCCAAGAACTTTATATGCTATAGGAGAAGTCAACCAAGATTTATGTTGATAACAAATCAGCTATTGCCTTAGCCAAGAATCCAGTCTATCATGAAAGATCGAAGCATATCAATACAAGATTTCATTTCATAAGAGATCATATCAAAAATAAAGAAGTGGAGATACATCATGTCAAGACAAGTGAACAAGTGGCTGATATACTCACAAAACCTCTTAAATTTGAAATATTTCAACAACTTCGAAGAAAACTTGGCATGGATGGAACAAGTTTAAGAAGGGAGAATGTTGGAATTAAACTTGTTCAAGTGTCATAAAAAGGTTCATTGCATCAAGTGGGAGAATCATTACATCAAGAAGAAAAAATTGATTAAAAGTCTATAGAAGGATAAGTCAAATTGGTTATTGGTTCTTGAAAGGGTTTTTTGAAAGAGAATGATTCATCTTAAATACAATTAATATAATGTACTATATAAACTCCATATGTTGGGTCATGAGGGAGATAGAGTTTCTGAAATTGTAAAAGTGTTTTTCTTAAGAGAAATATAGAAGATTGAAAACTTGTCATACTCTTCCTCTATTTAATATCTCTATCCTCTCTTCCTATCAACATCAACAGTCAGTTCTATACTGTTTTTCTTGACAGCATTACAGATGCTAAACCACATTCTTATATTTTAGTACTAGGCCTGTTTCTTCATGATATTATGAACATGCCTGTACCTTTGCTTCGACAAAACCTTGGATGTTGCTACTGCCTTTTGTGGACTTATTCTTCAAGTTGCTTCTCACAATATTCTACATATTCATTGCTAAAACATTAGTTATCCAATATGTGCTGTTGACAATTTTTTTCTGTATCTGACTAGTTGGGTTCTTTGTGTTGACATCCATGCTGCTCTTCATCTGTGAACATTTTTTTTGGCAGCTTACGGAGACTACGTCAAGTTCTTGTGTTCAGTGCCAGATCTGGATCCCGGCGGAATTCTGAACATCACCAGCTCGGCTTGCAACAAGACCAAGGGTCATCCTTCCGATCTAAATACCCCGTCGATCACCATCTCCCATCTTGCAGGGACTCAAACTGTGAAAAGAACGGTGACTAATGTAGCTGATTCAGAAACTTACATCATTACCACTAGAATGTCACCCGAAATCGCTCTAGAAGCCAGTCCTCCAGCAATGACTGTGCTGTCAGGAGCATCCCGTGAGATAACCGTGACTTTGACTGTCAGATCGGTGACTGGTGGATACAGCTTCGGTGAGATTCTTCTGAAAGGTGATAGAGGGCACAAGGTGAGGATCCCAGTGGTAGCAATGGGCTTCAGTAGCTAGTTGGTGCAATGGTTTTGAGTTCTTTGTCTTTATCCTAAAGCTTGATATTATTCTTTGTAGATGATCTATCAAAACCTAAATTGCTTTGGAATTGTATGCCTGGTGAGGCAATGTAAATCCTATAATGCCTGAGTCTTGCTAGTTTCTACCATGCCCAAGGTTGTAATGAAGAGCTCATAGTGGTCGTTGTATAATTTGCTTAGTATAGTATCATTAAGATCAAGTGCATGTTTGTTACCTTAGAGAATGCAGGTTTTACTCTATTTCATGAATCCTTTCCATGTTCTTGTCCTAAAGTTTTTTTCTCAAAACAAGGTTTGTTGGCATGGCTACAGGAATAAGTTTCTTATAATTCTTGATTAGCTTTAATATTTATTGTATGTTGTGTGAGACATCTTAGTATATTGTTGTACAAGTAATGGGTCTTAGATTCGACTTCATATTTAAATATCTTGTACATTGTTTAGCGTAATAAAAATTTATTTTTAATTAAAAAAAATTATATGTTAAGAACTTAAAGTTGGAGAATAAAAAAAAAAGAATGAAAAAAAATTTTGTAAGGTTTTGAGCTTAAATTTCGTTTTTGTCACTTATCTTTTATTAAAAAATAAAAATAAAAATAAAAATTATTATAAATATAATATATAAACTTTCAGTGTGTTGTTATAGGAAGACACCAAAATCAATTTGGTCACGAGGGTACGAAGAGTGCTTCTCTTGGAGCTCAATTATGGCCTTCGTCATAGCATAACATTGCTTTATCACCAGTTATCTATGCTGTCATGTTAACGTCAATAATGAAACTGTGATAAGCCTTGGTCCGAGAGAATCACCTCAACCTTGCGTAAACCCTATTTAGGAGTCCTAATTAGGTTCAAACTACTGGAAGAGTCATAATTAGATTCAAATTCCATTAGGATTAGGATTTAGTTTAGAGATCCAAGTAGAGAGAATAGTTATTACTGAATTAGGATTTTTTTTCTAGAAACATATCTTGAGTTTCAAGATTTTGGTGAGAGGAAGAGACATATGAGAGATATTTAAAGAGAGTTGAGCGAAGGGTTCTTCTCATATGAAAATTTAGTTTTCTATACGGATATAGATAGGAAGTTATCAAATCATGTTAAATCTTGCATCGACTTTCTGGTATATTCTTTATTTGTTAATCTTTGAGTTTATCTTTTGGTTTTGAAGTTTTTTCTCTCTATAACAAAGTAGTATCAGAGCCCAAAATATTTGATTAACAGAGATTCAACAAGGATGTTATCTGTTGTTTCTGTTGGTTTTACTATAAAAAAATTTGAGGAAGAAATAGTTTTATCCCGTAACAAAGAGAGTGAAGAATCTTTTTGTTCGGCAAAACATAGTAAATACGTTGAAATGTTTAAGTAGACAAATTAGAAAAGATGAGTAATAAAGATCATTTGAGGTAAAGTGTATAAGTACTATTTGTCTTTACATCATGGATAATATTATCAATAATATTATTGATGATATCTCTGTCAGGATAAGTTTAAAAAGTTTTATTTGGCTAAAAACTTAATTAACAAGTTAAATGAAAAATAAAAATTATATAAGTTGAGGATGGAGGAAGATAGAGCATCTGAATATGTTCAAAAGAATATTAGATGACAAGAAGAAGAGGTCAAAGATAATGATACATCTTTTCAAAAGAGTTGGTGTTTGGATTATGCTTATTTTACTCATATTTGTACTCAAAAGGATTGTTTTGATTCACTGAATGACAAGTTAACTAATAAGTTGAGTCTAAGCGTTGATTTGATGATGGAGGTCATGGGTGTTACTAAAATAAAGATCAAAATATTTGATGAAGTGATGCATGAAGGATGTGGCTTATGTTTGAAAGATGTGAAAGAATCTAATTTCATTAAGTCTTTTAGATTTTCAAGGTTATGGCTACAAGATTGGATGTTGAGTCTTAAACATTACTTAGAGTTGTATAATTATAATAAAAAGATGATTATATAAAGGATTATAACATCTTAAAGGAAGTATAGATCTCAAAGGGTTGGAAATATGTTGTGTAGGGAATGACAGGTATGAGTTTGTGTAGAAAACAATAGGTGATATTTATGATTTTTAAAATACAAACAATTATGAGATTTTATTTTTTTCTCTAATGGTGAGTTAGTGAGATAGAGGTCTCTATCTAGAATCAAATAGCATCATTGATTCGATTCCAATTATAGGTACATTGATAGGTTTGTTGGAATTGGGTGTTGGACCATGAACTAATTTGACTTTTGATTAGGTTCAAACTACTTTAAAAAGTATTTTAGAATTAAGGGTTTGTAAGTATTTTAGAATTTTGATTAGGTTCAAACTACTTTAAAAAGTCAATCTAAACTCCTTGATGGATTAAAATTATGATTTAATTTAAGGAAATAGATATAAAGACTAGTCATTAGTGAATTAGAAATTATTTCTATAAATATATCTTGAGTCTCAAGGTTTTACTCATGATGATATTATTTGATAAATCTAGAGAGGGTTAACAGAAGAGTTCTTTAGGTTGACGTGTATTGGGAGGGAGAGACGATTTTCAAAATCAAAATAAAAATTCAAAGATAAAAAATCAAGAACATATTGGAAAGCTAATGCAAGGTTAACATGGTTTGACAACTCCTTGCTTATATCTATGAAAAAATCAAATTCTTCGTTAAGACTCTTGAGTTATCTACACTTAAGTATAAATCCTCTTATATAAACCATGAAGAATTTATATTTTTTCTCTCATCCTCTTTAGAAACCCTAGAGGATAACCTTTTTTAGAGGCCCTAAATGATAACTCAGAAACATCAAAAGCATTGATTAATCTTGCTCTCGCCCCACTAAGATCCAAAAACATATAGGATATTTATAAACTAATCAAATCCTAAATTTTTATGATTTTATCCGAGAACTCCTTCTCATACAAGGATTTCTTATCCTCCTAGACCATTTGTCCTCGAAATTTTAAAATACTTATCTATCCTAATAATCTTGTATTTGTCTACCTTATATCTCCTAAAGAGAATACTTTTACTTCATGCTCTTTCCAATTTTCATCACTTAAATCTCTAATCATTAGATTTTTTGAACTTTAATACCACCTCTTGGGATGGAGAGAAGACTTCCAAAAAAAAAAAAGTCAGATTAATATGATTTTCAATAACTTTATACTTATATTTACGAAGAAAACCAAGTTATTTAGAATAATTTACATCTACATCTCTCATCGATAACCCGTTACCACTATATCACATACATATCCAATAATATTAAATAAACAATATAAATATATGAAATATCTATTTGTCCCATATCACTCGTCATAGCCTAAAGTACCCCTATTATTATAGGATGCATTTGCTCATGATAAAAAGAAAAATGTACCAAATTCGATTAATAAAGTGCCCTCTCGCACATGATGGCTTCACCCTTAACTTAAACATCAAAATATTGATGCACCCAATAGTGTTTTTTGCTTTTCTTTTCAAATATGACAACAATCGGTAAAAGGAAGCGTACTCAGAAACACAATGGTCAGTTATATTATTAACATTCAAGCTATAAACTTTTTGGAGGACCAACAATAGTGAAACAATAGTGATGCTCATACTCTGCCTTGCTAAGAAGATGACTCTCGCGGTCAACCACGAACCTTTCGAACATCCTGCATGTTGATAACCTTGTTTAAGACGGTCTTTTATTCTTCAAACAAAGAGTAAATCAAACACGGACGCAAAACACAAAATGTCAAACATATCGGAAGATACTAGAAAAGAAACTGGGTGCCATTTACCTTTGCTCATGCAGTTTCCAATGTCCTTCCCGGATGTCTGTCATGTCAAAAAAGTACTGCTTAGATCCATCCAATTTACTTACACACATGATAAAAACAGAGACGATATGGGAGTGACAACAGCTGAGAGGCACTAATGCTGACAACAGCGTTGCCCACTGATGCGGGCGGATCATGCGTTTTCCCATGCCTACCGTGTTTACATCCAGAATGAGCTTTCTAAATTGAGCTAGACAATGCAATTACTATACATTATTATTGTTGGAATAGTCTCTGATATTAATTTGCACCTATGACAAAGTCTGCGCCATGGACATAGCAGTACATTTTAGTTTTATAGTCAAAGCCCCTTAACAGCCAAACCAAATGACTAATTAGCAAAAGTATTATAATAATACATCTGCATAGTAGCATGACCAACAAAACAAATTTACTTGGTGACAATTCGTTCGGAACTGGCACTAGGAATCTTGAAACCAGCATCTTTCCCATGTCGTCATGAGCTATCTATCTATCGATCCTCCTCGATGGGGCTATCCTACAAAGGAGTAATTGTCAGCATTTCAAAAACAGAAAAATGCAAGGAAAAAAAAAAAAGGAATCAAAGGCAAGAAATAATACTTTTGAAACACCTGGGGCTGAGAAATAAGTTTTTAAGGCCTAACATTTCAACAAATGCAAATAATACAAATTTGTTATCCCCAATTAACATTCCTGAACACACAACTAAATTAGAAATTAGAAACTGTAAAAAAAACATCCACCTCCCTGAAAGAACAAAATCCTTGAGCCAATTCAAAACATAACATCCTATAATGCCTTGCCCACTGTAAAGAATCTTGTTGTCAGCGTACCCACAACAAAACCAGCCAAGTAAGAGGGAAAAAAAAAAGCTTGCAGAACAGGAATCCATTAAAGTTACTTCTGTAGGGTTCATAAGCAACATCATCCAAAGGACTAGAACAAATGCACTACATCATGTTATCATGTTCTGAGCTGCCTTTGTTTATTCTATGTTGACTAATACCTGCATCAAACTATGCTGCTTATATTCTTCACGATGTCCAAGAGACATACGATGGCAAACATTCTTCTTTTCCAACTAACAATGTAACCTTGTATTCATTTATTGACATTGGCCATGCTGAGGCATTATTATCGAGGATCTACAACATAATCTCAGAAACATCGACGGAGTTGAAGATACCCTTTTAAATAAAAACTTTTCAAGGTCCCAATTATTATAATTACAAGGGTCAAACTAGCAATTTAAATTGTAATTTTCTATGCCAAGTAAGATCAAGCCTTTTATTTGGTTAGAAAACAAGGCAACTACCACAATCTTAACAAAGATATAGACCAAGTCGACAGTGTTTCTAACAAGAGAAAATGGGCCCAAAGAGGACTAATGAAAGCAGTAACCTATCAGGTAAAGATAAGTGAATATAGAAAGCTGTAGAAACTTATTACGAGCATCATAAACCACACAGATTAATTTCTTCTATGATAAAATCATCTAGAAGTATCAACTTTCAAAGATATACCTCTTTCTATAGGTTGTAGCACAAGCATCAAAGTGTGAACGTGCAGCCTCAGATAAACATCACAAGTTCTGGTCGGCTATAGACACTGTTCGCTTCATCTTCTAGTGTGGGATAAGCAGCTACTAGTGCATCCTGGGATCCAATGTAAAGCGAATTGTAGATCTTCCAATATACCTCCCTAACTTTCCTAGCAGGATGAAACAGACCCTGAAGGCAGTAATTTAGAATTACAGCTGCACCCAGGGCAACCCTCATCCCTTCAACGGCTTCCATCACAGCATTAATAACATGGGGAGAAGTCTCAAAGATGTTGGGCCAGACATAATTGAGTAAATGCACTAAAGCATCCTCACAACCTAACCCAGCAACTCCCAAGGCCATATGCTTAACAGCAGAAGCAGCAGTCTGACGATGAACCAAATCCCTGTCCATTAAAGCATCCTCCAGCAGTGGAGTAACGGCATATATATAATCCTTCCCCATCTCACCTATGTACTCAAAGAGGAAAGAAAGAGATTTCAGAACTCCATTCTGCACATTCAGCTCAGGTACACGATACTCATTCATTAGAGCTGGCAAAACTGTAAACGGGGAGCAAGTTTCGGCAACTATAGCGATAGCAACAGTAGTGCACACACGGTTTTGACGTTCTTGTACTTTCAAATTGTTCAAAAGAGTCGCAAGGACATCTTGTGGTCCAATTGCTTTAGCAATATAACCAAAAGTGTTGACAGTAGCTCTTCTGATCCCCTTCTTATGAGCCTTCAACATCTCAAGAAGCTCAAAACAAATCCTCATCCACTCCCTAGCTGGCACAAACTCAGCTCCACGATCAGCAATTCTACCAACAAGGTCAATACAGTTCTCCTGCACCTTCTCATGTCTGTTCTTTAAGATTGGGGTCAATCGGGGTAGAAGATCCTTAATAGGAGGTGTCATTTTGGTCATACCAATGACATTCACTATAGCTTTAAGTGCTCCCAGAATAGAACCTAAGACTTCAGGATATTCTTCTCCCAAATACTCGTACAGAACAACACCCAAGTGACCCATCAGCTGCTCCTCCTTGCACTGCTTCATGACGATGGCGATCCGTGCTATTAGATCTGCAGCTTGTTGCCTAACTTTGGCACTCTTATTGTTCAAACGCCACTTTATGGTACCACAAATCTGGGGAAGATACGGCTTAACCCTCTGTCCTAATGCATTCACCACAGCCCCAAATCCATTAAGCATAACATTGGCATCATCACTCGTCTGCTCCTGGAAGGCATACAGAATTCCATCAATAAGAAGCTCTTCCAATCTAGCATCAATATCAGAAGCCCCCAAGTTGGCCACCACCTTCTCAATTGTCTCCATCACCATACGCCTGTAAGGCTCACTCTCATCTTTAAGATCTTCCACAATTCTTCCTACAATATCCGCCACTCCAACCTTATTTGCAATCTCCACGGTCGTGTCCACAAGCTGTTTGTAGTTCCTGCGGTCCAATGCCATCCTTCTAACCCAGAAATTCCTGAAGAACTCAGGAAGAATATCATTCCGGATGTAGTCAGCCTCTACACCCTCTGTACTTACACACTGCTTGACAACTTTCAGCACAATTTTCTTCATTTCTTCATCAGGTGACTGAAACTCACGAATGAGGATAATCATGACTTCTTTCGTATAATAACTTGCATAAACAGCATCCATCAAAGGAATAATAAAACCAATTGCCTTCAAAAAGGCAGCAAGAACCTTCCCACGATGAGACCTGATACCCTTCCAAAGAGGCTTCAACACTGAATCAAAGCTTTCTATCCCATATGGAGCAGCTGCTTCTGCAAGTGCAGCAAGAGACAATGCAGTAATAGTTCTCACCTTCTGATTCTCATCACTGAGACCATGCTCTATAATCTCGACCAGGGACCTAAGATGTGGGAGCACGGCACATCCCATTAGAATAGCAATCTGCTGAACAATCTTAATACCAGTGTGCCGAGCTTGCCAAGATTTCTTACTCTGACAAACAGCCTTCAGAAACGGCAACAGAGCAGGAATACCCAAAGCAGAAGCCACCACACTAAAAGCTCTAGCTGTCGTATTCCTCACATACTCATCAATGTTATCGATATCTGGTCTCATGGCAGCTATCATAGTTGCAAGACCAGCTGCTTTACTAAGATTTGAGATGATTTCTCTCCCTTCAACACGAGCATAATAATCCTCATCAATAAGAAGAGGCTCTATAACCACAAGGATCTTATGAACAAAAGGCCGGACCAGCTCATCCAACTTATACAGAACCCTGTCAATAACTTTAACTAGAAGGTGTCGCTCCTGGTCTTCAAGAGTCGGCTGCATGAGCAAAGGCAGAATCTTGTTGAACAATGGGCCAGCACCAAACTCTCTAGCTTTGTCAGTGAGTTGGCGCAAAGCAGTCTTCCTCTGTGGTGGTGTACCATTTTTCACCTTCAGCAGCAGCTTCATGATCTTCCTCTCTTTCTGTTCTTCAGGAGACAGCTGCTCCTCCTCCTCTTCATTCAGTAGAGCCCCAAAGTATTGGTAATCCTCTTGTTTCATGAATGGCAACCCACCAGGTGCCTCCTTTGGGACATCAAACTGCTGTCCACGATTTTCCTCAGGTATGGCATAAAGGGGAGTGCCCAAAGGAGTAGGCGTTGCCAAAAGCTTCCTTGCAGGAGTCCTGATGGGAACATAGGATGCAGGAGGATCCAGTATCTTGTACCCTTCCTGGGGGAACATTGCATCGAGCTCTTCATCGGTCAATGGACGGTTCCTCTCCTCGATATCCCTCTCCCATCTCAGCAGATTATACTGTTCTGGGGTCATGGCACCACGAAGATTAATTGCTCCTGGAGTCGGTGTCGCAAGATCAACACCACCAACCGGAGTGACACCAGGAGTGAATGAAGCAGCAGGAGTCGCAGCACCAGGCAATGGAGTGGCACTACCCATGGTTGCCGGAGTCTCATCCCACCTTGACCTCTGGCGCTTCGGCGTTGGCGTTGCAAGACCAGCAAGCTTGGGAGTAGCATCCCATGTCATGCCGGCCGGTGTAGCACCAGGGGTGGCACCACCAGCAGCGGGGGTAGCATCAGCATCCACGAGTCTCCCAGGAGTTGGAGTCTCGTCCCATCTGTTTCTCCGAGAGACAGAAGGAGTGGCATCTGCAACCCTCCCAGGAGTCGGTGTTGCATCCCACCGCCCAATCCCAGGTGTAGAATCCGGTGCATCCCAGTCAGATGCCACCGAGCTCGTCTTCGCCTTCTTGGCAGCACCGCCATCAGGCTCCTGCGACTGGTCCCACCTGTTCCTCCTTTTCTGGGCGGCGGGGGCCGGCTCGGCGGCAGCCTTGCTCTTCTCCTCCTCTTTCTTCTTGGCTATCTCCTTCAAGATCTCCTCTTTCTGCCGCTGCAAGGCCTGTTCCCTCATCACATCCGCGTACGTCCTCACCGTGGGGTCCGGGGTGGCCTCCCCAGTGGCAAAGGGATCGTTCCTCTCGGGCGATATGATCCGCTGGAGTCTCCGGCGCCGGTAATCGTCCTCCCGATCGATGATCCGCTGCGGCTTCTTGAACCCCGAGTCGTCCTCGCCCTCGGACCCCCTGGGGAGCTCGTTGAGGGACTTGGGGCCGGTGTAGGAGGCCATCCGTCGGGCGATGTCGCGTCTTTCACCGTCCGCCTCCTCCTCCTCGTCAGTGACGGGGATGGAGCGCTCGTAGCCCTCAAAGCGGTCGGGGCCGCCGCCATAGAGGTCGGCGTCGAAGGTTACGGAAGTGAGCATGGCCACCTCCTCCATCTTTCGCCGCTCCTCCTGGGTCTTCGCTATCTCGGCGTCCACGTGATCCATCGGGAGGGATCTAGGGAGCAGAAGAGCAGGAGAAGGAGATCGAACTCAAAGCGGCAAGAAACGGAAGGAATCGAAAATTTTGAGCGAAATGAAAGGAGGCACCTGTCGCCGCTAGGGTTTTGGATCGCTCAGACTCGGCTATTTGGGGACGACGCGCCACCAAAGCGATGAGGAGCGAGAGATTGGGTTCGAGGCGTCATAAAAGGGTTGGTCTTATTGACGCACCGACTCTCTCGGGAAACCGGAAAGTAGCCACACACGTAGGCTTTAAGATTGGTGATTGGAACCGTATCCATAAGATGTCCGCAAAGAAAATTAGAGTTTTTATTTATATACATACGATGGTAAACAAACATATTAGATAGATTCATGTATCTTGTTTTTATTATAAGCAGTATTAATTATTTTTTCTGCTTTTCAAATTAGTTCATTATATTCGGACAAAAAAAAAAAAAAACAGGGATTTTTATGATATGCTTAATTATAATATAAAAGAGTCATGAACTTTAAAATGTCCATTGGAGTTCACGTTGAGAGTTTCTGCACTTCCTGAGGGGGGTTTGTCATCTAATTTGATATGAAACGAAATTTCAGGATTATATTGGAATAATTAATTTTGCTTAAATAAATTATAAAATTGATTTTTAGTGAGGCATGAGACTTGAACAGCCCATTGGGCCAACATTTCAAACCTAAAAGCCCATGATGTGGCCCAATATGAGAGCAAAATGTCATGAAAGTTCAAAATTTTGTTGGAAAAATATTAATTTGAAGCATAAATATCACTGGATTAAGGTCATCATATGCTCATTACCTTTCATGGAAAATAAAAAATCAAGAAATCCCCAAACATATTTTGGGGGAAAACATGCATTGAGAACCCCATGTCATCATCCCTCTTCTCTTTCTCTCTTTCTTTCTTTCTTCTCTTAAGAGGGGTTGCCTCAGGAGCACCAGCGCCACCACCAGATCGTGTGGCTCGGCCGCAGCACCACCGCCTCCGATAAATGCTCCACCAACTTCTCACATGAGAACAAGATTCGACCCATCAAGCCAACAGGTATGTACCGTCTGATGTTGTCCGATGATTAGAAATAAAATATTGTCAAGCATTGTAACGAGAGTCGGTTCTACCGGGAAGAATAACCAAATCTTCCTACGACAAAATCAGAAATATTTCTAACTTTCAATTAAATGATAGTTTGCTGAACAATATGGTCGATGAGATGGAGTAACCAATAAGGAAACATCCGATCATTAGCGAAAACAAAAAATCGGCAACTGAACACTACGCACTGACAGATGAACCGTTTACTTGTCAACATAACATACAAGATGGGCAATGTTTTGATCACTCCCTATGATCCGATGAGAACTGATGGGAATCCAGCTAATTAAAAAAAGGAATGTTTATAGAACTTTAAAACATATTTGTCAATGGTATTTATAATTGGATAAGATATATATAATATAATTAATTAGATTCTAATGATAGATATTGATCAATAAAAAAAATTATATTATAATAAAATTCTTTATTATATAACTCTTTACTATTTCAATTCTAAGTTACGCATAGTAAAAACATCAATATAATGTTATTTGATTTCAATTTTAATATAATTTTTTATTACATATTTTATGCTTATAATATTTTAATAAAAAATCATAGCATATAGGTCGTGTAACACAAAAAAAAAAAAAAATCAAAATATTACAAACAAAGGACAGATAGAGAATTCTATCAAATAGCTAACATAAAAAAAAAAAAGGTGTAGAACAACATTGAAAGTAGTAAAATTATAAGAAAAAAAATACCATATCACATCATTAAGAAAGATAAGATTATTCCGGTAATAAATATAATAGTAGTACAAAAGAATTATAAATCAAATGACAAGTGCAAATGCAATCTAATATGATGGGTCACATGCAACAATACATTCGGGTGGTGTTATTGTATATAGAATAGGTGAAACAATGGAATATCCAAAGCAAATTATCATTCTACCAAGGTAAAATATTACCGCTTTAACTTCATCTTCAACTACAAAGGCTAAAAATCACATAGCAAATAGATAATCTACTATAAGAATAATGAATATACAAATCTCATACTCTTTTTCTCAAAATCAAGCAACAATCTCAAGAGAATAATTGGGATACACTCTTTTTCTCAAAATCAAGCAACAATCTCAAGAGAATAATTGGGATACAAGGATTATGTCACTGTGCACAATATCCAAAATCTTTTCAAGTAATCACAGCAAGAGTCTACTATAGATTTGATCTAACCTAAAATGAGAACACTGTTTGGATGATTGAGAATAATCTCTCTATATTGTCATTATCTTCTTCCCTTTCCTTCTCTTGTTTTTGTGCCTTTTCCTTCTCTTGTTTTTGTGCCCTTTTCTTCTCTTTTTTGAATCAAGTTGCTGTTACGGTTTTGTAGTTTTCTGTCTTGTTACTGTAGTTTTTCTCCTAATTTTTCGTAACCATCACACCCCCCCTTATTAGATCTAGGGTTAGATTAAAAGAGAGGTGGGCCATGGGTTGTTAAAGCCCACTATGGGCTAAACTCGTGGGCTGTCAGCCCAATAACCTCTCCCTTCAATCCATAAGGGAGGTTGTCTTATGGCTCCTCAACGTGAAACCATATCGATGATCAATTGTTGGCATATCTCATACCTTTCTTTTAGTAAGACCTTTATCAACATATCTGCTTCATTATCATCTGTATGAATTTTCTGAAGTTGCAACTACTTCTCTTCAAGTACATTTCGAATTCAGTGGTATCTGACATCTATATGCTTTGACTTGGAATGAAAAGTTAGGTTATTACATAAATGAATAGCACTTTGGCTGTCACAATTCACCACCTAGTTTTTCTGTTTCAGTCTCAATTCTTATAAGAATTCTTTCATCCATAACATTTCTTTGTAAACCTCTATAGCAGCAATATATTCTGCCTTTGTGATGGAGAGAACAATACACATTTTTAATCTTGATTGTTATGACATAACTTCCCCTACAAAAGTAAGTACAAAGCTTGATGTGGATTTCCTTGTAACTATATCTCTTACTATATATATCTGTGTAACTTGTCAACACAAGTGGTCCACCTCCAAAGCTTAAACAAACCTTAGAGCTCCCTCTGAGATATCTAAAGATCCACTTCATTATTGTCCAGTGCTTTTTGTTTGGATTTGCAAGAAATCTACTAGTAATACCCATTACATATGCGATGTCTGGCCTCGTACATACCATTGCATACATTAAACTTCCAACTGATGAAGCATAAGGAACCTTTTATATTTTCTACTTCTCCTTATCACTTGACAAACTCTATGCTGAGCACAACTTGAAGTGACCTGCAAGATGAGAATCAACTAGCTTTGCATTGCTCATACTGAACATTTTCAATACCTATTTGATGTATTTCTCCTATGACAACTAAATATTCTTATTTTTTCTATCACGGGAAATCTACATGCCTAGTATTTGCTTTGCTGACTCACTTAGTTCCTTCTTCAACTTGTCAATTGTAGATATATCTTTCCCAAGGATAAGCATATCATCAACATAAAGTAAGAGAATAATAAAATCCTCACCAAATCGTTTGATGTATACACAATGATCTGAAATCATTCTTTTGTATCCATTTTCAGTCATAAATGAATCAAACTTTCTATACCACTATTTTGGAGCTTGCTTCAGCCCATACAAGCTTTTCTTCAACTTACAAACAAAGTTTTCTTTCTGGTTGCTCCATATAAATTTTTTTTTCTAAATCACCATAAAAGAAAACTGTCTTCACATCTAATTACTCAACCTCCAAGTCTAAGTTAACAGTAATACCAAGAGCAACACAAATATAAGACATTTTAACAACAAGAGAAAAAATCTCTTCAAAGTTAATACATTTCCTTTGACTAAATCATTTCACAACCATACGTGTGGTTCTTCTATCTTTGTACTTTAGTTAAGAACAATATTCTTATCTTCAATATGAAATCTTCAATATGAAAACTCACTTATTCTTCAAGGCCTTCATTTTCTTTAGTAGTTGTACCAAATCATATGTGTGGTTCTTCTATAGAGCATCCATCTCTTCTTACATAGTAACTAACTACTACTAGTTATAGGTGTCCAACAAGCCAATCACATGAGTGATGACACGTGTGACTTGACACAGATTTTTTTTGCTTATTATATTTTAGCATTTATCACTTTATATTGACTGTTGTATATATGCATGTATATATATTGTGATGTCCTTGGATCCATGCAATGGGAATCGGATCGTGATGAGATCACGATAATGAGACTGATTCACCTTTAAACACATATCCTAAATAATCCCGATCATAGGTTACTCGAGAGGGATATCGAGATAACAGGACAAACTAGTGTGCTGTATACCCATCCATATGATGGATGTAGCTGGTCTCATAGCTGCTCATGTGGGGACATTAGGGATACAATACAGGTGCTCATTAGAGAATGGGTTCACTGATTGATCCGCTTACGGAATGCTGGATGGTTGATGATACCTTATTGTTAGACAACGATTCCGTAGTCCTAATGATGTATCTGGTCCTTAGACTTGAGATACCAAGGATGTCCTGTATGAGTGCTTCACTCTTTGATACCAGACTTATAGGTTTGGATGTCCTAGATCTAGTACAACTGATCATTGGGAGAGGTAGTCGACCTTACGAGGGCTATTGAGTGTCGATAGAGGATCATCTGCTCTCGACGTTATGAGAAGAATATCTCATGTGTTCTTGCTCAGAAAAATTCCTAGCCATGGTCATTCAGATTGAGAGAGAAAGAGTTCTTCGAGAGAATCCGGTTAGAGCAAGACTCGAGTAGAAACCATATGGGTCTGACAGTACCATGCCCGATATACGGTCTCTGGGATATTAGATGGACGAGGGACTATAGGTACACGATAACTAAGGATAGACAGGTTCAATGGATTGGATTCCCTTATATCGTCTAGGGACTACGACGTAGTGGCCTAGTACGTCCGTAGTCGATGAGTCGAGTGAATTATTATAGAGATAATAATTCACTTAGTTAGAAGGAGTTCTGATAGGTATGACTCACGGCTAGCTTGATATTGGGCCTAGAGGGTTACATACATATTGTAGGCATTGCGATGAGTAGAGGTTCGGATATGAGATATCCGCTGGAGCCCCTATCTTATTAGATACCCAATAAGTCCCTGAATTGTTGGATCTCATGGATGAGATACAATAAGAGCCCATAAGAGATTATTGGATAGAGATCCACTAATCTAAGAGGCTTGGGTAGTTGGATGTAGATCCAATACCCAATAGGGGAGGATCCATTAGGATTTGATAAGGGACCTATATAAATAGGAGGGATTCAGTGGTTCATAGGCTAGAGTCTTTGCTTGCCTCTTATATTCTCCTCACCCTCTCCACCTCAGAGTAGGTTTGGAGATTTGAGGAGCGTCGTCGTAGCTCTACTATGCGGATCACCGCTAGAGAGGAGGATGCTTGACCTCTTTCACCCTCTCTTAGATATCTGTAAGGAAATAGGAATATACGATCTCCCTAGGTAACACAATCTATTCTATACGCAGTTTGTTTCCTGAATTTTTACGCACCAATCTTTGCATGACAACGAACATCTTTTTGAAAAATTGGGGATTTTGTTTTCTTGTTCTTCCACTATGCATGTGATGTCACCATAAAGATTTCCCAATAGTGGTATCAGAGCTAGGTTGTTTATGCGAATGATTGGTTTTGAATTGTATGTGTTGTGTTTAAGAATAATTTTGACGTTAAATTATTGACGCAATAGACGAGGAAGGGTAGCAACTATTGCTGCCCTTGCTACGCTCGAAGATGGCTGCCTGCTTGCTGCCATCTTCGTGCAAATAGGCCGCCTACAGCGGTGGCGCATAAGGGCGGCGCCTACGGGTTTTGGATCCACGGGCAAAGGTGTCGCGGGGCAGCGGCGCCTGTGGCCGCTGCGCCAGCGGGCAAGGGTGCCACGGGGCAGCGGTGCCTACGACCGCTTCTCTTGTGGGGTGAGGCGCCGCTGCTCCTGGTGGCAAAACCCCCCCGTAGGGGCGGTCACCTGGCAGGGCAGCACTGCCTGCGGGCGCTGCCCCGCGGGAAGAACCACCTGCGGAGGCGACGACGCCCGTGGTGGCGCCGACCTATAGGGGCAGCGCCGCCAGCGGGCGTGCTGCCCGCAGGCGAGGACAACGCCCTGCCCTCCATCGCACAGCCTGCCAATGATAGGGTGGCGACGGTTGTAGTAGGGGAAAGGGAGAAAGGGGGTTAGGGTTTTCTGGGCAAAAGATAGTTTCACCCCTCGAAATTTGAGAAATTCTAATTTTATCCTTTTATCTAAATTATGAAAATGCCCCTCAGAATTCAGAAAATTCTCTACATGTCCATGATTTCAGAAAATATTAATTAATTAAAAAGTTTAATTGATTATTATTTTTTATTATTATCTAGTAGTCCTACATGATGATGATTTATACATGTGATGTATGATGTATGGACGGATGATCATGGACTGTGTGATGTGTGTACTTGTAATTATTATTATTGAGGCCTATGAGCCTACATTATATTTCTCATTTATTGTCGGGCCTGCGTGCCTATGATTAAGTTGTAATCACATGAGGAGACGTAGTGGGAACGTGGATACGATAGCAGGACCCACGAGACGGATGATCGTGATGCATGGAGATACATCGAGATGTCAACGGAACCGATGAGGATGAGATGGATGATCATAGGGCATGGAGATGCCGTTGCACAAAAAGATCTTGATGTGAGTGATTAGACCTACTGGCTCGGGCCTGATCACAGTAGATTGTGATCCATGATCATCTGGTGTGATTGTTTATACACATACTAGATATGTATATATATTTGCATGCGATGTAGATATATATTAAATATGTATATGTGTGACATGTCATATTAGGAGACTAAATCATAGAAACCTCTCTCTCGATAATATTAAGTCGGTAAACATGAGGCAATTAGATTGCCCCACGTGGCCTTCCATTGTTATAGGTAGGAACTGATTCCCGGTGTAGGTTGAGTTGGTCGAGTCCCTCGAGGCTCACCTATATCGTGATTCGCTATCTTGCTTACGACATAGAGACCATGGTGACCTGAGGACATGGTATGCTTGGTCAAGTCCCTCGAGGGTATATCATCAAATCAGACTCATCTTGTAACGAAAGTGTTGACTTAACCAAACATCATGGTTGGTCGAGTCCCTCGAGACCATGGTGATTCGGAGGCCGAACAGGACGGGAATCACAAGGAGTTGTGATCGACAATAGTTGTCTACTTTTTGGGCTTAGTGTGATTGGTCGAGTCCCTCAAGATTAAACTAAGACGCTGATTGGATCTTGATCCCCTCACTAGAAGTCTACCGAAGACTTTCGTTTCATGTGTTAAGGGTGTCACATGACTCATAAGTAAAATAGTGAGAGCATATTAAGATAGAAGTTCATATCTTGATTGTTTATTTCTTGTAAAATCTGCATGTTATTTATTTTTGCTGTATCTTTAGTTTTAGAAAATGTCGCATTCAAATCCCTTATATGGCATACTTGATGTCAATCGTCTCATTAGTCCAAATTATACAGATTGGCTCCACAACTAGAGAATTATTCTCACGGTGGAGAAAATCGCATATGTCCTTAATACAGTGATGCCTACGCCCGAGGAAGGGGCAAGCGAGGATGAGATAGCTCGCTACGTGAAGTACATTGATGACTCCACTCTTGCTTAGTGCTACATGTTGGGCTCTATGACTTCTGAGTTATAGAGACAATATGAAAAGATGGATGCCAGATCCATTCTCCTACATATTCACAAATTATTTGAGGAATAGGGAAAGACTCAATGATATGAGATATCTAAGAGCTTCTTCTACGCTAGGATGACTGAGAGGATACTGGTTCAGAACCATGTCCTAAAGATGATTGAGTAGATAGAGAAACTCACAGGTCTAGGAATGGTCCTAGAGGATAACCTGTATGTGGATCTTATGCTTCAGTCCCTACCATATTCTTTTTCATAGTTTATAATAAATTTTAATATGAGTAAACTTGAGGTGACTCTCCCTGAGCTCCTCAATATGTTGAGGGAGGCAAAGAGCACTATCAAGAAAGATAAGCCAGTTCTTTATATTGGTGAGACTAGAAAGAAAAGGAAAGTAAAAAAATCCCTTAAGAAGGGCAAGGGCAAGGGCAGACCAGGTAAAGCAAAGGTTGCTAAGAAAGACCCAACAAAAGATAAAGGTCAGTGCTTTTACTATGGCAAAGATGGGCATTAGAAGAGGAACTACAAAGAGTACCTTGTAGAGAGGGCAAAACAGAAGCTTGGAGAAGCTTCAGGTACATTCATGATCAGTCTCTTTTTTTGTCAGACTCTTATAATAACACATGGGTATTGGATATCGGTAGTGCTTATCATATATGTAATTCATTGCAGGTTCTGGCAAGACCTAGGAGACTAGAGAGAGGCGAGATGGACCTCAAGATGGGCAATGGAGCAAAAGTTACTATAGTAGTTGTTGGCGAGGTCACCCTATATCTGCGAAGCTTTTATTGCATTAGATGCATGTTATTTTATTCCTTCTATTATCAAAAATATTATCTCCATTTCATGTTTGATAGTTAGTTGATATAAATTAGTTTTTGAGAATAATGGTTGTTCGATATTATTAGATGATGAGATCATCACGAAAGGAATATTACATAATGGTTTGTTTATGCTAGAGACTACTCCACATATCATGAATGTAGATACGTCCAAGAAGAAATAAGATGAGGTGAATAATGCATACCTATGGCATTGTAGGCTAGGTCACATCCATGAGGGAAGGATTCAAAAGTTACTAAAGGATAGATATCTAGATCCATTCGACTATGAGTCATATGCAACTTGCGAGACTTGCTTTTGTGGAAAACTAACCAACTCTCTATTTAGTGGAATTGGAGAGAGTTATTGAGCTATTGGAACTCATACATAGTGATGTATGTGGACCCATGTCATCTCATGCCATTGCTGGTTACTCCTACTTAATTACCTTTACTGATGATTTCTTCAAGTATGGATATGTATACTTAATGAAGTATATAAGTCCGAGGCCTTTCAAAAATTTAGAAAGTATAAGAATGAAGTGGAGAACCAAACTAGAAAGAGTATCAAGACTCTTCAATCAAATCAAGGAGATGAGTACTTAAGTACAGAGTTTACCTAGTTCCTCAAGGACCATGAGATTCTATCCCAATGGACACCTCCTTATAACCTCGGCTCAATGGTATGTCTAAAAGGAGAAATCGTACACTGTTAGATATTGTACAGTCCATGATGAGTTTCGCTAACTTACCCATCTCATTATGGGGATATGCCCTAGATACCGTAGCTTACCTTCTGAACAGAGTTCCAACTAAGTCGGTAGTATCTACATCATATAAGATATGGAAAGGAAAGAAGCCCGATCTTAAGGTTATTAAGATTTTGGGCTGCCCTACCCACGTTAAAAGACATAACCCCGATAAGTTGGAATCGAGGACAAGGCAGTGCAAGTTTGTGGGATACCCCAAGAAAACTTGTGGGAATTATTTCTATCATCTCAAGGACCAAAAGGTCTTTGTAGCCAAGAGAGCAGTGTTCCTTGAGAAGGAACACATTCTTGGCGGAGATAGTGGGAGTATGATAGAGTTGAGCGAGGTTGGAGAATGTAGCTCAAGCACTACTCTACAGCCCGAGTCTGTTCAAGTACCTCATACACAAGTTCCAACTTTACGTAGGTCTGGTAGAGTATCACATCATCTTGAGAGATATGTGAGACATATTAGAGGAGAAGATGTTGAGGATATTGATCCTCAGACCTACGAGGAGGCTATTATGAGTATAGACTCCGGGAAGTGACAAGAAGCCATGAATTTTGAGTTGGATTCTATATACTCCAACAAGGTTTGGAACCTAGTTGATGTGCTCGAAGGTATTGTACCCATCGATTGCAAGTGGATCTTTAAGAAAAAGATCGGAGTAGATGAAAAGGTAAAGACTTATAAAGCAAGGCTAGTGGCTAAAGGGTATTGTAAAAGGCAAGATGTTGACTATGACGAAACATTTTCACCCGTAGCAATGCTAAAATTCATCCGAATTCTATTGGCTATTGTAGCACACTATGATTATGAGATCTGGCAAATGGGCTTGAAAACTGCATTCCTCAATGACAACCTTGAGGAGGAGGTGTATATGATATAGCCCGAGAGATTCGTGTCCAAGAATTGCCCAGATAAGGTGTGCAGGTTACTTAATCCATTTATGGACTAAAGTAAGCTTCCCGAAGTTGGAACATAAGATTTGATGAAGTAATCAAATCTTATGACTTCGTTAAGAACGAAGATGAGTCTTGTGTGTACAAGAAGGTAAGTGGGAGTGCTATCATTTTTTTAGTGTTATATGTGGATGACATCCTGATAATCGGGAATAATGTAGGAATGCTATCTACAGTAAAGGCTTGGTTATCTAGACACTTCTCCATGAAGGACTTAAGGGAAGCATCCTATATCTTGGAGATTCAGATCTATCGAGATAGATCCAAGAGGATACTTGGCTTGTCCTAGTCCAAGTACATAGAAACCATTGTCAAAAGGTTTGACATGGAAAATTCCAAGAGATGTCTCATACCGATAAGACATGAGATATCGCTTTCTAGGAATGTCCCCAAAGACTCCTAAAGAAAGGGCGAACATGGATATTATACCTTATGCCTCAGCAATAGAGTCTATCATGTATGTCATGCTATGTACTAGGTCTGATATAGCGGATGCTCTGAGTGTCACGAGTAGGTATTAGGCGGATCGAAGCTTGAAGCACTAGAAAGCAGTAAAGTGTATCCTTAAGTACTTGAGAAAGACTAAGGATCTTTTATTAGTATATGGAGGTAGTAGCCTTAGGGTTGAAGGCTACATAGACTCAAGTTTTCAATCTGATATCGATGATAGCAAGTCGAATTCAGGGTATGTGTACACCTTGAATGGAGTAGTAGTATGCTGGAAGAGTTCCAAGCAAGATACTACTACTGACTCGACCAAAGAGGTGGAGTACATTGCTACAGCAGATGCAGTAAAAGAGGGAGTCTAGATGAAGAAGTTCATCACAGATCTAGGAGTCGGGCTAAGTAGCGAGGAGCTAATTCCTTATATTATGATAACTATGGGGAGATTACTCAAATAAGAAAACTCGATTCTCATCAGAAGTGTTATGAGGTTCCAACTTATTAGAGAGATCATGACCAAGGAGATATAATAGTGAAAAGAGTTTCATCTGAAGATAACATTGTAGATCCACTCAAAGCCATTGTCTCAAATTATCTTTGAGCATCACAGGGGTCTAATGGGGATCAGACACATAGGTGATTGGCTTTAGGTCAAGTGGGAGATTGCTAGTCATAGGTGCCCAATAAGCCAATCACGTGAGTGATGGCATGTGTAACTTGACACGAAATCTTTTTGCTTATTATATTTTGATATTTATCACTTTATATTGATTGTTGCATATATATATATATATATATATATATATATATATATATATATATATATATATATATATATATATATATATATATATATATATATATATATATATATATATATATATATATATATTGTGATGTCCTTGAATCTGTGTAATGAGAATCGGATCGTGATGAGATCATGATAATGAGACTGATTCACCTTTAAACATAGATCCTAAATAATCCTGATCATAGGTTACTCGAGAGGGACACCGAGATAACCGGACAGACTGATGTTCTGTATACCCATCCATATGATGGATGCAGCTGGTCTCATAGCTGCTCGTGTGGGGACACTAGGGATACAGTACAAGTGCTTATTGGAGAATGAGTTCACTAATTGAACCGCTTACGGAATGCTAGATGGTTGATGATGCCTTATTATTAGACAACGATTCCATAGTCCTAGTGGTGTATCTGGTCCTTAGACTTGAGACACCAAAGATGTTTTGTATGAGTGCTCCACTCTTTGATACCAGACTTATAGGTTTGGATGTCCCAGATCTAGTACAATTGATCATTGGGAGTGGTAGTCGACCTTACGAGGGATATTAAGTGTCGATAGAGGATCATCTACTCTCGGCATCATGAGAGGAATATCTCATATGTTCTTGCTCAAACAAATCCCTAGCCAGGGTCATTCGGATTGAGAGAGAAAGAGTTCTCCGAGAGAATCCGATTAGAGTAAGACTCGAGTAAAAACCGTATGGATCTGACAGTACCATGCCCGATATACGGTCTCTGGGATATTAGATGGACGCGGGATTATATGTACATGGTAACTAAGGATAGACAGGTCCAATGGATTGGATTCCCTTGTATCGTCTAGGGACTACGGCGTAATGGCCTAGTACATCTGTAGTCGATGAGTCGAGTGAATTATAATAGAGATAATAATTCATTGAGTTAGAAGGAGTTTTGATAGGTATGACTCACGGCCAGCTCGATATTGGGCCTAAAGGGTCACATACATATAGTAGGCATTGCGATGAGTAGAGGTTCGGATATGAGATATCCGCCGGAGCCACTATCTTATTAGATACCCAATAAGCCCTGAATTATTGGATCCCATGGTTGAGATCCAATAAGGGCCTATAAGAGATTATTGGATAGAGATCCACTAATCTAAGAGGCTTGGGTAACTGGATGTAGATCCAATACCCAATAGAGGAGGATTCATTAGGGTTTGACAAAGGACCTCTATAAATAGGAGGGATTTAGTGGTTCATAGGCTAGAGCATTTGCTTGCCTCTCCTATTCTCCTCCCCCTCTCCACCTCAGAGTAGGCCTGGAGATTTGAGGAGCATTGTCGTAGCCCTACTGTGTGGATCACCACTAAAGAGGAGGACGCTTGACCTCCTTCACCCTCTTCTAGAGATCTGCAAGGAAACAAGGATATATAATCTCCCTATGTAACACAATATATTCTATACATAGTTTGTTTCCCGGATTTTTACGCACCAATCTTCGCACGATGAGAAACATCTTTTTGAGAAATTGGGGATTTTGTTTTCTTGTTCTTCCGCTGCGCATGTGATGTCGCCTCAAAGATTACCTAATAACTACTTTTTCTTCTCACTTTCAATTACTTTGTAGTAACTCTCTGGTTCACCTGCATCAATAAGCATCATATACTCATCTATAGAGTATCTTCAGGAAGGTTGATGTTGTCTAGAAGATCTTCTCAACAAAGATTCTGTGGGAAGTTACTTCTTAACTTCTTCTTGCTCAACATGTCTTGTATGTTGATCAACATCGGGCTCTACATCATCTTCCTACACATCTCCCCCATTACCCTGATATATTGGAGGAGTAACTAGGTTACAATCTACTAATCCTTCTCTAAAAGTCTTGGTTGGTGCCTTCTTCTTCAAATCCTTAAAGGTTTGATCCTTAAAGAAAACCACATCTCTACTTCTAAACACCTAATACTTTTCTAAATTCCAAAGCCTGTAACCAAACTGATTATATGAGTAGCTAAGAAAAATGCATTCTTTTGTCTTACTATCCAGCTTGGATCTCTCATTGTATGGATTATGTGCAAATGCACGATAACCAAACGTTCTCAAATGCTTGTAGGAAACATCTTTCCCTGACCATACATGTTCTACAATATCACCATCTAGGGTTGTACATGGTGACAAGTTGATTACATCAACTGCAGTCCTCAAAGCCTTATTCCAAAACTTTTTTGGTAGCTTGGCTTATGAAAGTATACATCTGATCTTTTTCATGATGGTGTGATTTATCCTCTCTACAATAATATTATGCTAAGATGTACCAGGAACTTTCATCTCATGTTAGATACCATGTGACCTATAATAATTATTAAATAATCTTGTATATTCATCATCATTATATGATCTTATGCATTTCAATTGCCTTTCTGTCTCCCTTTCAACTCTAGCATCAAACTCTTTGAAAACATTAATAACTTGATTTTTAGTTTTTATAGCATATGCCCAAACTTTATTAAAAAAATCATCTATAAAAGTAATAAAATAAAATACACCACTAATGTCAAGAACATTAATAGATCTACCAGAAGTTTTTATCCTCAAAAGACCATATATCTGTATAAACACGGTCTAAGACATGTATTTTTCTAAATAAAGCAGAATTAGCAAATAAAACTTTATGTTGTTTACCAGCCAAACAATCAATACAAGGGTTCAAACATATACATCTAAGGTTTAGTAATACCACTATCTTGGAAAGAGCTTGTAGTCTCTTCTCGCTCATGTGTCTTAGTCGTCTATACCACAACTCCATTCTGAAGTCATTTTCTGTAGCATTTAGCTACTCACCGTAAGTTTGGCCTACAACCTATACAAAGTGTGACATTTCTTTCCACTAGCCATAATAAGATAACCCTTATTGAGCTTTCATTGCCCTTTATGAAATCTGCTATCAAAGTCTTCATCATCTAGCCTTCCAACTGAAATTAAATTCAGCCTCAAGTCAATCACATAACTCACATCCTTTAAGCACTAACTTGTAGCCAATGTTGGTCTTTATGTGGATATCACACATGCCAATAATGTCTGTAGTGCCATAGTTGCCTATCTTGACAACATCAAAATTTTTAGACTTGTAGGTAGCAATAAACTCCCTCTATGGTGTAGCATGATAAGAAGCAGCTGTGTCAATCACCCACTCAAGATCTTGACACACATAAGAAAAAATATCATCAAAAGGAGATAAAATCAAATAATCACCATCTTGCACTATAGCCATAGTATTATCCTTTGACTCTGTAGACTCAACTTCATTTTCCTTTTTCTTGCTCTTCTTAGGTTGCTTACATTGATTCTTGTAATGTCCTTTCTCACCACTATAGCCATTCGTGAACTGCTTCTGTCCTTGGATTTTGACATTCCTTTGTTCTCTGAGATAAGTGCTTGTGAATCATTCTGAAATGTTGCTGAATTATTTTTTCTCAACTCTTCATTCAATAAACTGCTTGTTACTTGACTCATGGTGATAATATCTTCTGACACAGAATTACTAAAGGAAATCACAAATTTTATAGAGGATAACTGGTTAATAATACTCTGGATTTTATTCAAATGCTTAGCAATAGAAGCACCCTCTTTATATTTCAGGTTTACAAGTTTTCTAATTAAGAAAGCTTTGTTGTCAACTGTTTTTCTTTTATAGAGACCTTCCAATTTTTTCCAAAGAGAATATGTAGAACTTTCAGTAGAAACATGATAAAATACACTATCATCAAGCCACTATCGAATAAACCTAATTATTTTTCGGTCTAACCTCTTCCACTTATCATCTATCATAGTTGCAAGCTTTACACTATCTCTCCTTACAAATGTTCATACAAGTCTTTGCAATACAAGAGATCTTCCATTCTTAGTTTTCATATCATCTAATTATTTCTATTCAAGTTAATCATACGAGAAACAATACTGACCTCTATGTTCAAATACAAAATTAAATAACAAAAACCCTGCTCTGATACCAATTGATGTGATATAAAAAGAGAAATAAATTTTTGTATATGAACAAACACAAGTAGACCATAACACATAGTAGAATTAAATGAAAATCATAATCAAATAGGATATCAAGATTTACGTGGAAAACCCCTCCAACGTGAAGGGTAAAAATCACAAGGCAAACTAGAGATAATTCACTATAAGAATAATGAATATATAAATCTCAAAGTCTTTTGCCAAAGCAATAATCTCAAAAGAATAACTGTGATACAAGGATTATGTTACTGTGTATAATATCCAAAATCTCCCTAAGTAATCACATCAATAATCTACTGTAGATATGATCTAATATGATATGAGAACACTGCTTGAATGATTAAGAACAGTCTCTCTATACTGTCATTGTCTTCTTCCCTTTCATTCTCTTATTTTTCTGCCCTTTTCTTCTCATTTTTGAACCAAGTTGTTGTTGTTTTCTACCTTATTGGTGTAGTTTTTCTCTCAATTTTTCACAGCCACCTCACCCCACTTATTAAATCTAAGGTTAGATTTAAAGGGAGGTGGGCTATAGATTGTTAAAGCCCACTATAGATTGAACTCGTGGGCTATTAGCCCAACAGTTTCAACTTAGAGGTATCCCTAGGCTGATCAGGACACACATCCTCTACTCTATTTCTAAGATTTTTAGACTCAAAATAAAAATCTAATAATTAAAATATCATTAGGTAGGTAATATCAAATCACTTTCTGGGTTAATCATGTTTTTTCTCATGTTAACTTTGGTTTCTATCATTAATCTTGTCCCTTGCCATATCATCTCCACCACCGAGTTCATCAATTAATTAATGACAAATTACTACTACTACTACTATCAATAGAGAGACCAACTCAAAATGAGAACACTCAAAAAGCAAAACATGTCTCCCTTCTCCATCACATTCCTATCACCTTAAAGCACTCCTCAGTTGCAAGCACCACACACTCAATAACTATGAAAAATCTTCTCGTACCAATTTCAACCTTGACTTGAACCCACCATTACCGCAAATTTCAGCTAAAAAAGGATCACCTTAAACGCTCACAAAGCATATAACTCTAATAACACCATCAATTTTATAGCATGATAATATTTTCCACGACCATTAATTACTCTTGCACAAACAAGAAATTTATCTCGAATAATGGAGTCCACACAACAACACTCTATTACACTGCTGTCATGTCTTCTTCACGTCTCACATTTTCCCTTTCAAGCTTTCTCAAAGTTCAATCGCTCACCAAAGTACAACATCCAAAATGAAAGCAAACAGAAGCTGAATGAGATATCACAAATATAGTGAACCAGTTAAATCTCTGGGATAACCTTCAAGACAAACAATAAAGAGAATAAAAAGCTAAAGACTTGTCTGAGCATATCAAAGTAATAGGTCAACGTGAGAGTCAATGACAGGCGGGGAGTGTGGAGAGCGACATATCATTGAGATATCTCACCTAGAAGACGACCGAGGAGGGTGAGACCATGGAGAAGCCAATGTGGCCTCCTCAACCAAAGTTTCTTTTTAGTGTTTGATGTGCCTATTTCGAGCAAAATCATGTTGAGCACCTTTTAGTACAACCTCCTCAAATAATGCATCCTTTTACCATTCGATGTGCCCATTTCAAGCAAACGCATGCTGTCTTATATGGCAAGTATTCTTTAGCACTCAGCATGCCCATTACGAGTACAATCATGTAGAGAGCCCAATCCTTCATCCTTGGTCAAAGTAGTTTTTTAGTGCCTTGAGTTATCTATTTTTGACAAGAGTATATAGGCCTCCTTGGTTAGTAGTGCATCTTTTTTGTGTCTAATATATCTATTTTAGATAAAATCATGCAAAGCTCCTGATGCTACCTCCTCGATCAAAATATCTTTTTAGCATTCCTCGATGAATCCACTGTGACAAAAGTATATAGAGCATCTAATACGACATCCTAGATCGAAGCATCTTTTTAGTTTCATATGCACCGATTTTAGTTAAAAGCAAGTGGAGCACCTGATGTTGCCTCCACAATGATTCCGATTTTTAACACTCTGTATATTAATTTCAAACAAAAATACATGGAGTCCTCGATGTGGCCTTATTGATCAAAACATCCTCTGTTAGCACTCAATGTGTTTGTTTCAGCAAAAGCGTCCTTTTAGCACATGGAGAACCCATTTTGGAAAAAAAAAAAAGTATATGGAGCTCTTAACGTGGCCTCCATATTTTTAGCACATGAATAACCTATTTCGAGCAAAAGTACTTAGAGCTGGGATATAAAGAGAAATAACTTTTGTATATGAACAAATACTAGCAGGCTATAATACGCAGCGGAATTAAATGAAATCACAATCAAATAGAACATTAAGATTTACGTGGAAAATCTTTCTAATGTGAAGGGTAAAAACCACGGGGCAAACTAGAGATAATCCACTATGAGAATAATGAATATATAAAACTCAATCTATTGCCAAAACCCTAGCAACATTCACAAAAGAATAACTGGGATACAAGGATCATGTCACTGTGCACAATATCTAAAACCTTCCAAGTAATCACAGCAAGAGTCTACCGTAGATTTGATCTAACCTGAGATGAGAACACGGTTAGATAATTGAGAACAGTCTCTCTGTATTATCTTTGTTTTCTTCCCTTTCTTTATCTGGTTTTTCAACATTTTTCTTCTCCTCTTTGAATTAAGAAACTGCTGCACTTTTTTTACCTCTTACCGTAATCACCACCTATCCCTCCAAGGGTTAGATTTTAGAGAAGATGGACCGTGAGCTGTTAAAGCGGGCTGAACCGGCTGTCAGCCCAACACTGATGTGGTCTCAACTGAAGCATCTCTATAATACTCAATGTGCATGCCTATGACAAAAAGCTCTCAAAGCACCCATTGCAGCTGATCGAGGACAAAATTCTAAGTCTAGTAAAAGGCATTGTACTTCGTCATCGGAAGACTCCTATTCGAAAGCACAACCACCAAAAACTGATAAATGGATCGATCAAATTTTCTATTCCATCATAAATCATAATGGAAGATATTATTCTCTCTACTCTCTTTACCATATACGTTTCGCCTTAGGAACTATACCTTGATTTAAGTGTCAGAGGGAACTATACCTTGATTTAAGTGTAAGAGGGATCTCATTTGAATGCTCCACTAATGATCTTTTCTTAAAGGAGGAAACATGATGATTATGCTCGATCCAAAGCTCGAGCTTGAAAATGGAGGAGAAAACAAGTTCATATGAAGAATGTGGTCAGAAATTCATTAAATAAAAGTCTGAGCAAAATTTTAATATTTATTATCTCCTCAAAGTTCACATTGGTAGATGATTTATAGAGTGTTGAGATTCAAGAACCAAACCAAATCGATTTGTCTTCCAAATTCGATTTGACAACCAACCTTTGTTTAACAGTGAAAAAAATTTATAATTCATTTAATGATCTTGGACTAATGGAGCCTTAAACATATGTGTGTACTAGATCATGTTATTGTATCCATTCTTCTCAATCTCAAAGGTTTCCCTTTCTTGCTTGCTTATGGCACATCATATAATTTAATTGGATAATTAATTCTTGAAAATCCTACCTCTATATTATGATTCTTCAAAGTTTTAATTCCTTTTAAGTGACCATATTTAAGATTCATAATGCAAAGTTGTCCTCAATAACAACTTTAAAATAATTTGACTAATCAATGTATAATTGTAAAAAAAAAAATTAGTCTTTTTTTTTTAATCTAATTACTATTTTATTCCTTTCATATAAATTGAAAGAGTCATATCCTTCATTTCTATAATGTAGTTTTTAAGAAATTGTGTCAAATTAGTCATTTTTGTTTTTTTAATATTAGGAACACAATAAATATCTAAAATGAATAATTACTTGTTAAATTAGGTCTAAGGAAAATTAACTTTGTATTTTTATTTTATAAAATGTTCCTTCAAAGTTCTTGTATTTAGTGCCATGTCATAAATTGATTAGTTTTGAATCATCATTATTCATTAGTAAAATGAGAATTTCATGATTTTTTTTCTTCCCAAAGAAATTTTTTTCTAACTTTTATTGTTAGGATTATATTAATCTCTAGAAGCATAATGACCACATCTTTTACAAACATAATATTAAATTTTAGATTTATCATAAATTTATTTAGGATTTCAACTATATCTATAGCTTGGAACTTGTCCTTTATTACATCCTTGATGTCTTTGGCTAGAAGATTTATCACTTTGTTTTGTGACTCATAAGTGGTTTGATTATCTTCTTCGTTATCCATGGTCTCTTCCTCTTTTAACACCCCAATTCACTTTTGTTCTCATATGTGAATTTGGTTTGCAATGCTTGCCCTATGAGTTTAACTTCTAATCATTTTACGAGCTTTTGTTTAAAATAATTTATTAGTTGTTCTAAATATATTTTGTGTAAGTAGTTACATTCTTCAATTGCTATAACTATTAGATATCTTAATTTTTTTTCGATTACTTTTGATAACTTATTCTTCCAAAGTTATTTTCTCATTTGATGAATAACAAAAATTACTTTTTGAGAAATTATCAGACTTAGATTTATAAGTAACTTATTGTAATATTTAAAACTCAGCTCATAAAACTTGTTAACAATTATCGTTTATTTTGTCCATGCTACCAATTAATTTTTGAAATATTTTTTCATATATTTATTATTGATGTAGAGAAATAGTCTCAAGCATTATTAAACCTTTGATTAATTATAAACAAAACATTATAGTTATTTTTTAGGTTAAGATCAATTTTAACCCTTATGGTTTTAGTTATGGACTACTTAAACTCTTACGGTTTACTCATGTCTAAAATAATCTCTATATTTTAAAAAACATAGCATATAAGCTCTTTTCATAGTTAACAAATATTAGAGTATGCTTACTTGACATATTGACTAATAATAAACTATTAATATAATAATATATATAATTTAAATTTTTAAAAAAGGTTTATTTTAGCCGGAGCGCTTAAGCCCTTATGGTTTTGCTTATGTCTAAAATAATCCCTATATTTTTAAAAATATAGTATATAAGCTACTCCTATCAAATCTGAGTTAATAGGCATTGTAGTCTACTTACCTAGCATGCTAACTCATAATAAATCATTAATATAATAATATATAATTTAAATTAAAAAATTATGATCACCATTAATGGTGGGAGAATGCATCATCGTGGAAACGACCACTAGCAGTAGCATCGAGCTGTTGCTGCTTAGTTGGGTGTCGTATACGTGCAACCTCTCCAACACTAACGATAAGCTTATGAGTTTTCGGTCCTACCTCAGGTTGATGTGTATCGACCAGTTCAACGCTAGGTATGCAATGGTCTCCTAGTCTCTTTTTCTCCTCCTAGACGTCTTTGTCTCTACTGCCTCCCACTTCGTCCTCTCCTACATCCCCACTATCACGCCTACGATATGGTGGTTCAGCTCTCTCTTATCTCCACCTCCGGCCTCTCCTATCTCTTCCTCTTAACCTTCGTCCATCGCTTTCTCTTCCTTAATAAGATAGATATTTTTTTAAAACTTCAATTATACATGCTATTATATTAATACTTTATTATTAGTTAGTATGTCACAAAAAGTAGACTATAATATCTATCAACTCAAACTTGATAAAAGTGGCTTATATGCTATGTTTTAAAAAATATAGGGGTTATTTTATACACAAATAAAATCATAAGATCTTAAGTGGTCTATGACCAAAACCACAAGAGTTAAAATGAATTATTTTTAAAAAAACTTAAATTATATATCATTATATTAATAGTTTATTATAAGTCAACATGCTACGTAAGCAAACTTTAATATTTGTTAACTCAAACTTGACGGGAAGGACTTATAAGCTATGCTTTTAAAAATGTAGGAATTATTTTAGATATAAGTAAATCATAATAGCTTAAGGTTAATGATTAAAACTACAAGAGCTAAAATAAACTTTAACCCTTATTTATTTTTAACCTTTAAGTTATTATTTTTCTTCTCTATCTATTTTATCTTTTTCTTGTTAGGATCGGAGCGGCACTAAGAGAGAGGGGGGGGGAGGGGGGTGAATTAGTGCAGCGGATTAAAATATCAGTTTTGACAAATCTTTCGTATGATAAAAAATCGAACTCGGAAGTGCTTAACTTGAAAGAGTATTCGTAAAGTTGTGCAGCAAAGGTAATGAGGAAATAAAGCACGTAAGAAAGTTTGTAGTAATGTAAATAGCAATAATGAAATGCAAACCAGAGATCACGCCGATTTTAAAGTGGTTCGGTCAAATGACCTACATCCACTTGCGAGGCCCTCTTTGATGAGGCTCCCACCTTCCACTAGCAACTTTTTACAAGCGGCTCACTCTCTTACAGATTTTCAACAAGAAAGAAGGAGGTGAACACTAGCAAATTGAAAACAAGACTTGCTAAGACTTTTCTAAGACCTTTCTCTCAATCAATTGCTTCTCAAAAAGTTGTTATCTCAGTTGAGATTTGAGGGGTATTTATAGGCCTCAAGAGGATTCAAATTTGGGCTCCAAAATTTGAATTCTCTTTGGTTCCCGATGCTGGCGGTGCCATCGCCTGTCAGTGTCTGACACTGACAGTGGACTGGCGGTGCCATCGCCCAGCCAAGCGGTGCCACTGCCCAGTCCAAGCGATGCCACTGCCTGGCTCTCGGGTGCTGGGCGATGCCACCGCCAGACACTTCGGTTCACTGGTTGGGCTTTAAGTCCAGCCCAAACCAAGTCTAATTTTGGGCCCAGTTGGCCCCTACTTAGGTTATAGGATTAACACCTAATCCTAACCTTAATTAATGTGCTAACTATGAATTTAAAGACATTTCCTAAGCTATTACAAAGTCCGCAAGTCAAGACTTCTTTCGGCGAGCTTCCGACGAACTTTCGGCGGTCTTCCGATAAACTCTCGGAAACCATTCTGCGGACTCCCGGCAAGCTCCTAGACTTCACAATTTGATCTTGGCAAGTTCCAATGAGCTTCTTCGGCAAGCTCCGATCTTTCTTGGTGAGCTCCGCGAACTTCCAATGAACCTTCCGGCGAGCTTCCGAAAAACCCTTCGGCAAGCTCCCTACTCATTCTCGGCTAGTTCCGACAACATTCCCGACGAACATTCGGACTTTCGTCGAACTCTCGAACTCCCAACGAATCCTTCGCGCTTGACTCTGGCACTTTGTTTTGCTTTATGTCTTCATCGTTATCGTAGTTAATCCTGCACACACAAACCAAAACTTTACTTCGATCTTGATAATTATTACAACGCGAATTGACATTCTGTTGCCCGACACGTCATTGGTTAGCGTTTCGTCCGATTCTTCAGCGCATCATCCTCTCTTGCAGCTTGTTGCCCAATCGACGGTTGACCTCCGCAACCCTGATATCCTTGGCACAATTCCGCTCTCCTTGGCCCGATTCTCGACGTCCGAAGTGTTCTGCCGTCCAATATCCTGACGTGATCTCCTCTGGCGCAACGTCAATTCCTCCTGCTTTAATTGTCTCATCTTGATCGAAGCATCCTGCATCACTCAAAACACAGATTAAATCATAAACACATATCAAGTGGTTTCATCATCAAAATACGAGATTCAACAATCTCCCCCTTTTTGATGATGACAACCACTTGATGACGGAGTTATCCTTAACTCCCAGAGTTTATACAAACTCCCTCTATCAATATGGCTTATTGATAGAAACTCTTGGATTCAAGAATTCAAGCGACATGTCATCATAAACTTATGCATAACATGTTATGTCATCGTACTTCTCCCCCTTTGCATCAACAAAAAGGAGAAGTTCCTACTCTTTTATGTTTAGAGATAAAAAGTTTCATACATTGCATGAAAAACATAATATCAAATTTTATCATCATACAATCTAGCAATTAAAGATGTGTAAGTTTAGCATGTTTGCTTTTCTTAAGATAACAACTAATTGCTTCTCTTTAGACTACAAGCTAGCAATTTTCATGATATGCAAGTTGCAAGCTAGCAAATTTTTGCTTCTTTTGCAATGTTTGAGCTAGCAATTTTGCTTCCGTAATAAGTTAGCATGTTTTGTATTTTGAGATAAGTAAGATAGCGCATTTGCCTTTTTTGAGATAGCAACACTTTTGAGATAGTGATCTTAGCAAATTTTACATCATGCAAGGTAGCAAATTTTTGTGATGTTTAAGATAGTAAGTTCTTTCTTCTCTTTTGAGAAGTGCTATTTTCGCTTCATTTACAAAGTGCAAGCTAGCAAAGTGTTTGAAAAAGTGAGCAAGTTTTGCAATATACAATCTAGTAAAAATTTCGAAAGCAAATACAAGATAGCTTTCTTGTTGAAGTGTTTAAGCTATCGATTCTTGCTTCCTATTGTAATGTGCGGGTTGCAAGTCTTGCTTCTTGAGATAGGCAATATAGTGATGTTCAAGAAGACAACTTTTGCTTCTTGAAGTAAGCAAGTTAGCAATCTTTGTTACTTAAGATAGGCAAGCTAGCAATCAAGTTTTTGCATCTTCTTGACTTGTGCAAGCTAGCTATCTCCCCCTTTGTCATTGTCAAAAAGAAGGGAAGACCCTTTACATCAATTATGACAAAGGTAAGTATCAATCTTATTTGTGCATCATCATATTTTCAAATTAGAATATGCACATTTTCAAAAACCTTATATTCATTCATGCACGATATTGAATAAATCGATGAACATTATGAGGATATCATACATGATACTAAAATTTTTAACTATTTGTCAACATTTTGATCATGATACCAAACATTCATCATTTAAAGTATTCATGATACAAAACATTAAATCAATATTTATAATATATCATTTTAGCAACAACTCATAGTATTTTAAATCATGATTTATATCATATGTAATATATCACATCATAATTAGAAAGCATAAGTATTGCATACATCATTGCAAATCATAAATGTTTCATATCATGATGGTATCAATTTGTCAAATTATATCCTACTTCAAAACTTCTCCCCATTTGTATTTCATGCATAATTTCACTTCATCACATTAGGAGTATCAAGAGGAATTAATTGGGTGATGAGATAAATATTTCACAAATACATGGAATTGTATAAAAAATCATATCATAAGTGTTTCATGCATTCATATCATCACATGAAGGAATATAAACAAAAATTAGTGATGAGATATTACTTCATGAATACAATAAAATTCATATAGCATATCCTGGTTTATTAGAATTAATCTTCCTTTTGGTGAATAGCAAAAATAATAGTAGGAGAGCAAGATCTCAATTCATGCACATCAAATATTCAATCATCAAAATCATGATTCATCTAAAAAATTCTCCTCTTTAAATATTCAAAGAGAGAATCATGATGAACATTCTTGGTTTACATAAAGTTTCAAAACATAATTATCAAGATCATGAATACTAAAAGACTATGAAACATTTCGACAAATCTCCTTTTAAATAGAAAAAAATCTTGATTCATAAAGGATTTCATGTTATAAATTTCAAGAGATCAAGATCGTGATTTCGATAAAAATTTATTCAAATTTAAATCATCAAAATCATTATCAAAATCCAAGAGATTCAGAAAGATGATACAAATGGATTCATCAAAATCAATAAGATTGAGCAAAATAATTTTCAAGAATGTTTCCCTCTTTTTGATTGTTTCAAAACATATGATTTTGTTTCATTTATGCCAAATAAAAACATGTATCATATTTAAAACCGAAAGAATAAGATTTATTACAACAAAGATCAATAAGGTACTTTCATTATAGTAACAATCAATAATCCATAAATCGTAAGATTCATCATGCATAATTTCGAGATTATTAAGCATGATCAATATGCATGACACTAAAACATGGTTTCAAAATGTTTAATATTTTTATTACACAATTTCATCATTATGCATCATTATATATAACTTTACAATGTCATGCAAAAAAATCGTCAAATCATAGTATTAAAAATATTAATTTTTTCATTACAACTTTATGCATCATTAAGTATACAATTGTCAAGCATGACACTTTACTATTTCATATAAGCATGTCTATTTCATTTATGTTAAATCAAAGCATACATCATTTTTAAAGTCACTTTTATGTCAAATCGAAAAATGCATCATTAAGCATGATCATTATGCATTACTTCAAATCAAACATGATTTCATTTATTTTCAAAATGTTTATCATGATAGGGCATATAAGCCAAAGAAACTATTAAACATAAAGCATATTCATCAATGATGGTTTCATTGAGTATAAAGTATTTTCAACCAAAATCATTTGTTATTTGTTGTAGTCATACATTTTTCTTTTTAGGTGAATCTATTTTTTTTTATGCTTAAATTTTTAATTTTTCAAAGATGCTAAAAAGAAAAACATGATATAATTTTTGAAAAATAATTTTTTATTTCCTATTCCTACTATCTAAAGTAATTTCAAAATAATTCAAGAGAGTTGAGTTACTTACCTTGTAGTCGAAACCCATCAAAGCCCAATTCGCCATTTCGTCTTTGGAAGTTTTTGATTCATCCTTGGTTGCCTTCCTCTTCTTTGGCCTCTTCCTCCGGTCAAGTTCATTATTTATTTTAGAGTTTTGTTTAATAAACTTATTAAGATTTAGTGTTCGAAGTTCAAGTTCATCATTGCTCAAGTGGTATTCATTTGTCCGGAGTTCCAAATCCTTCCTGTTCTTTGGAAGGTGATTTTGTTCATCATATTCATCATGTGTATTGTGCACCATTTCATATGTCATCAACGAATCAATTAGTTCTTCAAGTGAAAAAATATTTAAATCTTTTGTTTCTTGTATTACTGTTATTTTAGGATCCCACCTTTTTGGAAGGGATCTTAAGATCTTGCTTACGAGATCAAAATTCAAAAAAGATTTACTAAGAACTCTTAGATTATTGACGACATCCGTGAAACGGGTGTACATGTCGCCTATAGTCTCGCTTGGTTGCATTTGCAAAAGCTCAAAATCATGCAATAAAATGTTAACTTTCGAGTCTTTGACTCTACTAGTTCCCTCGTGCGTGATTTCAAGTGTTCGCCAAATATCAAAAGTCGTTTCGCATTTAGAAATCCGATTGAACTTATTTTTGTCCAAAGCGCAAAATAAGACATTCATAGCCTTTACGTTTAAAGAAAAATATTTTTTCTCCAAATCCGACCATTCGTTCATCGGTTTAGAGGAAAGTTGAAAACCGTTTTCAACGATATTCCATAAATCGTAATTCATAGAAATCAAGAAAACTCTCATTCGAGATTTCCAATAAGTGTAGTCCAATCCGTTAAACAACAATGGACGAAAAACCGATAAGCCCTCTTGAAAGCCATGAAGAGCCATTTCTCTCGGGTGTAAATCCAAAATGAGAAATATCGGGCTCTGATACCAATTGTTAGGATCAGAGCGGCACTAAGAGAGGGGGGGGGTGAATTAGTGCAGCGGATTAAAACATCGGTTTTAACAAATCTTTCGTACGATAAAAATCGAACTCAGAAGTGCTTAACTTGAAAGAGTGTTCGTAAAGTTGTGCAGCAAAGGTAATGAGGAAATAAAGCACGTAAGAAGGTTTGCAGTAATATAAATAGCAATAATGAAATGCAAACAAGAGATCACGCCGATTTTAATGTGGTTCGGTCAAATGACCTACATCCACTTGCGAGGCCCTCTTCGATGAGGCTCCCACCTTCCACTAACAAATCTCTTAAAAGGGAAGGGCAAATACCCCTCTTACAACTTTTTACAAGCGGTTCACTCTCTTACAGATTTTCAGCAAGAAAGAAGGAGGTGAACACTAGCAAATTAAAAATAAGACTTGCTAAGACTTTTCTAAGACCTTTCTCTCAATCAATTGCTTCTCAAAAAGTTGTTATCTCAACTGAGATTTGAGGGGTATTTATAGGCCTCAAGAGGATTCAAATTTGGGCTCCAAAATTTGAATTCTCTTTGGTTCCCGATGCTGGCGGTGCCACCGCCTGTTAGTGTCTGACACTGACAGTGGACTGGCGGTGCCACCGCCCAGCCAAGCGGTGCCACCGCCTGGCTCTCGGGTGCTGGGCGGTGCCACCGCCCAGTCTAGCAGTGCCACCGCCAGACACTTCGGTTCATTGGCTGGGCTTTAAGTCCAGCCCAAACCAAGTCTAATTTTGGGCCCAGTTGGCCCCTACTTGGGTTATAGGTTTAATACCTAATCCTAACCTTAATTAATGTGCTAACTATGAATTTAAAGATATTTCCTAAGCTATTACAAAGTTAGCAAGTCAAGACTTTTTCCGACGAGCTTCCGGCGAACTTTCGGCGGTCTTCCGATAAACTCTCGGAAACCATTTTGCAGACTCCCGGTAAGCTCCTAGACTTCACGATTTGATCTTGGCGAGTTCCAACGAGCTCCTTCGGCAAGCTCCGATCTTTCTTGGTGAGCTCCGAAAACTTCCAACGAACCTTCCGGCGAGCTTCCGAAAAACCCTTCGGCAAGCTCCCGACTCATTCTCGGCTAGTTCCGGCAGCATTCCCGACGAACCTTCGGACTTCCGTCGAACTCTCGAACTCCCAACGAATCCTTCGCGCTTGACTCCGGTACTTTGTTTCTCTTTATGTCTTAATCGTTATCGTAGTTAATCCTGCACACACAAACCAAAATTCTACTCCGATCTTGACAATTATTATAATGCGAATTGACATTCTGTTGCCCGACAATCGGCGGTTGACCTCCGCAATCCCGATATCCTTGGCACAATTTCGCTCTCCTTGGCCCGATGCCCGACGTCCGAAGCGTTCTGTCATCAAATATCCTGACGTGATCTCCTCTAGCGCAACGTCAATTCCTCCTGCTTTAATTGTCTCATCTTGATCGAAGCATCCTACGTCACTCAAAATGCAAATTAAATCATAAACACATATCAAGTGATTTCATCATCAAAATACGAGATTCAACATTTCTAGTATATTTGATTTGACAAATCTACATTATGCTAACTCCTATGGGTTTAAAGAACATTCATTTGGATCTATCAAAATAGTGTCCTTGATACCAAATTTTGAAGGGATAAAGAGATAGATGAAGTTGTAAAACTAAATTACATTTAAGGATCTCTTTTATCTCTGCAAGAACTATTCTTAAATGGTGTTCAAGTATGCGTCTTTGAATTTATATTTGATTCTATTGGCCTATTCTACTTTTCTCTCATGTTAGTTCTCCAATATATCAATGAAGGAAAGAGTTGATTGATAATTAATTCAGATAGGATTGCAACATCTGATAAGGATGCTTTGATGGTAAACTCAGACTCAGTTGATGACCTCTTTTATCAATTGTCTTCTTGAAGCTAATCACCGATATTCGATATCAAGATCAAAGACAAAAAGATATTCTTTTAATGTACCCAAGCTTCTCTAAGGTAAAATTCTCAACAAATACCTTGATTTCCCTTTATTTCAACTCCAATATAAGAGAAACTACTAAACCTCAATATTGGAACTTGAGAAATATATATATATATATATATATATATATATATATATATATATATATATATATATATATATATATATATATATATATATATATATATATACCTTGCATTACTTCTTACCACTGTCTAATAAAAAACATACCTCTCTAATAAAAAACAATTATATTTGTGACCAAAATTTTGATTTTAATATTGTAAAATTACCTCTGTGCTTTGACTCTCTAAGCCGATAAGTTAATTTTAATTGGGCTACAGTTGAAGGGCTTACTCAATCTTATTTTATTTCATTGATATTATTTAAAAATTAATTTCTTAACGAATGAATAAATTTTCTTTTCAAATAAAAGCTATAGAGTAATTATTTTTATGACTCTTTCGAAGCATTACCTTACAATGCTTCCTCAATATCCTAATATCTCATTATTTAATTATTCCTATAAGACCAAAGATTTTGGCCCAAATTTCCTTATCACTCTACGCCATCTACTTTAACAAGTGCTATTTAGCCCAATCAAATTACCCCCATAATATTCTTTGAGCAATGTGGTCTCCATATGCCTAAGGAGGTGGAACTTATAGGTGTCATTAAGTTCAGTGCTTGTCTATATATTAACTTGATTGGAAAACAAAATATGGTGAAGTATGGGGGAAAAATAAAAAAAGGCCCATAGTCCTTTAGTTTTTCTAAATTATATCTCGTTTTGCAATTAATCATGTATATATAGCACTCTAATTTTTCAGCACGACCAGAACAACTCTAAAAAGGGGCATGGCAGACTCAGCTAATCTCAAGCCGTGGGATTATCTGGTTCAGTTTAGTTTAGAGGTTGCAGACTGATTCAGCTAATCAATTTGTAGAAATGGTGTAATTTGTCTTATTCTTGATTTGTTCCCCGAATGATCTAATATATCTAAATAAATATTTTATAAAATAAAATAAAATATCATCCAAACAAAACTTAAAACTATTTACTTAAGTAATCACCTTAAACATTAGTTTTGTAATGTTATACCAAATCATTTACCAAAGATTAAGGTTCATAACTTTATCGAATATATTTTTTTACATATAAAACATTAATTAAATGGTGATGTATCAGACTCACTTATTAAATATTGAGGGTTTGAGATATTAATTCATAGTAAAATGGGACACTATTTAAAAAAACAACAAAATATTATGAATTTTTTTTAGCATTCACCTATATAAATACATGTTTTTCTTGTGAGCTTAATTCATCATGCTTTGTGCATCACAGTGACGAAATAAGGAATTTAGATGTAGTATATTATGAGACAGTTGCCAAATGTTGTACTTGGAAGTTTTACTAGTGGGACTTCTTTATTGACTTTGCCCAAATCAATACGTCAATCTTAGCAATCAAATGATGCGATCTTTGTGATCGATTTGGTTAATGATGAAACTGATTAATAGTGTTGTTGGATTCAGCCCATATGTTGGCTTGGATAATCGGGTATTTTAAACCCAAATCAATTTTTAAAAGGAAAAAAAGAGAGGTGAGGTGAGAGCAGTGAACGTGAGAGAGGGCAACGAACCGCAGCAAGCGGTAGCGACGCAGAGAGAGAAAAGAAGAGAAGAAAAATTAGGATATTGAGTTTTTTGCTTGGCGATCAGTGGTCAAACGTTATCAGTTTTGAACCAAATTTTATACAGAGAATCCTTGCAGTAAGCTTTACAATCCTAATTGTATTGATATGCTCTCTGAGGTACTTTCCTATTATACCCACTTTGTGAGACCTAAAATTTTTTTATGATGAGATCCATCTATATGATAAAGACATGCTATTCTTAAGCTAAGATATATGATCTTGATGTTATTATGATCCTCTTGCTATTTTAAAGAAGACTTATTGTTAACTTGTTATCATTATTATTGATAGTGGAAGTTTGAGGTGGACTACAGTCCCATAGTTTTTCTCGCATTGAGTTTTCCACATTAAAAATTTGGTCTCACTATATGATTAGTATATTGCTCTAATGTTTATGCTGTTCTGGTTGATATTTGCATTTTGATATCAAGTTGGTATTTTGATGAGGAACTCATTTTGATACACAAAGAGAGAAAAAAATTATTCCGCTTTAACAGGTTTCTCCCGTTAAGTGGTATCAAAGTCAGGTTATTTGGTGCTAGTTTTTTCTTGTGTGATTGAAATGAAAGAGTCAGATGGTATGATCAAATTGAACTCATCAAATTATTTCACTTGGAAGCATAGATGGAAGATTTGCTTTATTGCAAAGATTTGTATAAGCCCATCAAGGTTAAAGATAAACCTTCTACTATGGATGATGAAGAATGAGAAGTTCAACATTGAAAAGCTATTGCTTATATTAGAAGATGAATGAATATAAATTTGCATGAACATATTTCTTATAAAACTAGAGCTGATGTTGTTTAGTAAATGTTAGAAAATCTCTTTGCGAAAAAGATACTGGGAAATAGAATTTCTATCATCAGAAAACTTATAAATTTGAAGTATAAAGATGATAGTAATATTGTTGAGCATATAAGTCTATTTGAGAGTCTTACAAATAAGCTGGTTGCTATGAAAATGAATATAGACGATGAGATGCAAGGATTACTACTTCTCAGCTCTTTACTAGAAAGTTGAGAAACATATGTGGTGATAATTTGTAACTCCACACTAGAGGGGACTCTAACTATAGATATAGTTAAAGATAGTTTACTAAACGAAGGTGCTAGAAGGAAAGAATATGGTGAATCTTCTTCTGGTGCATTTGTTACTGAAAAACAAGAACGATGTGAAAGAAGTCATAGTAGAAATCCACATGGTTATAGAGGAAGATCCAAGTCTAGAAAAGATATCAAATATTTCCACTATAATATGCCAGGTCATATGAAGAAAGTGTGTAGGATTTGAAAACGAGAACAGAATGAAAGGAAAAAAATGAGAAAGAGACCAATACCGTAGCTGCTGAAGGTGATATCATTATTGTTTGTGATAACGGTTGTGTCAGTCTTGTAACTCAGGATAGTAACTAGGTAATTGACTCTGGTGCTTCATTTTATGTTACTTCTCATGGTGATTTCTTTATATCTTACATTACTAATAATTTTGGTAATGTCAGAATGAGAAATAGTGGTACATCTAAGATTGTGGGTATTGAAGATATTTACTTGGAGACCAGTATTAGGAGCAAATTGATACTTAAAGATATCAAACATATTCTAGATATTCATCTTAACTTGATATCTATAAGTAAACTTGATGATGATGGATTTACATATTATTTTGGTGAAAGCAAATGGAAACTCACTAAAGGTTCTCTAATTGTGGCAAGAGGAAAAAAGCTTAACTCTTTTTATGTCATCAAAGCTAAGCTACACAAAGGAGAGATTAATGCAATTCAAAAGGATGAAAGTATAGATCTTTAGCATAAGAGGCTTAGTCATATTAGCGAGAAGAGACTTCAAACTCTTGCTAGAAAATAGTTCTTACCAAAGTTATAAAGTACATCTCTTAAATCTTGTGATCATTGCTTAGCTGAAAAAACACATAGAGTTGCCTTTCATACATATCCATCATCTAGAAGATCAGATATTATTGATTTAGTTCATACTTATACTATGCAAACTAGAACTCTTGGAGATGCTCTTTATTTTGTTACTTTTGTTGATGACCATTGTAGAAAAGTGTGGGCTTTTGCTTTGAAATCCAAAGACCAGGTATTCGATGTTTTCAAGAAGTTTCATGTCAGTATTGAAAGAGAAACTAGCAGAAAGCTAAAGTGTGTTCGATCAGATAATGGTGGCGAGTACAGGGATCCTTTTGAGAACTATTGCAGGTTCCATGTATCAAGCTTGAGAAAACAGTTCCTAAAACTTCTCAACAGAACATTATGGCAAAAAGAATGAACGGAAATAATGAATAGTATGGTAGAAAGAATGAACAGAACCATTGAAGAAAGGATTAGGTGTATGCTTTCCCACGCCAAATTATTGAAGTCATTTTGGTGAGAGGCTATGAGAACTACAATTGACTTGATAAATCTTTCTCCATCAGTTCCTCTGAAAGGTGATGTTCCAGAGAGAGTATAGAAAGGAAAAGATATATATTATAATCGCTTGAGAGTCTTTGGGTGTAAAGCATTTGTTCATATTCCCAAAGATGAGAGGTCCAAGCTTGATGATAAGGCAAAAGCATGCATCTTCTTGGGATATGGTCATGAAGAGTTTGAGTACAGATTATGGGATCCAGTGAACAAGAAGATTACTAGAAGCAAAGATATTATATTTCTTGAAGACCAGTTGTTTGATGATGGTGATAATGTTGAGAAGCCAAAAACCTCTGTTTATATTCCTTGGAGTTTAGGTCTAGTTCCTTCACCTATAGTTCATGATGATTATGGGGGAGATGAACAAGAAGATTGTAGTGAGAATGCAAGTGATGATACTCCTATAGTTGATGATGCTGAACCAACTAAACAAGCACCTCCACCACTAGTTGAGATTCCATTGAGAAGATCCACTAGAGAGCGAAAACCATCTACCAGATATCCTCCACATGAGTATGTTATGCTTACTAACGGGGGATAGCCAGAAACTTACCAAGAAGCTATTCTACATGAGCATAAGAATGAGTGAGTTAAAGCCATACAAGAAGAGATGAGATCCTTGCTTGAAAACCATACCTATGACTTGGTAAAGTTACCTAAAGAGAAAAAAGCTCTTAAGAATAAATGAGTTTATAAATTGAAGACTGAAAATAATAGCTCATAATAAAGATACAAGGCATGACTAGTTATAAAAGGATTCAATCAGAAGAAAGGCATTGGCTTTGAAGAAATATTTTCTCTAGTTATAAAAATATCCTCTATCCGAGTTGTTCTTGGTTTGGTTGCCTGCTTAAACTTAGAAGTTGAGCAACTTGATGTGAAAACATTATTTCTTTATAGTGACTTAGAAGAAGAAATTTACATGGAGCAGCCAAAAGGTTTCAAAGTCAAGGGAAAAGAAAATCTGGTGGGTAAGCTTAGGAAAAGCTTATATGGACTCAAACAAACACCTAAATAGTGCTATAAAAAGTTTGATTCATTTATGATGAGCCAAGGGTATAATAGAACCACATCTGATCATTGTGTGTTTACGAAAAAAATTTCAGATGATGATTTCATTATTCTCTTGCTATATATTGATGATATGTTGATTATTGGCCATGATGCTGGTAAAATTTAAAAGCTTAAAAGAGAGCTAAGTAAGTCTTTTGCCATGAAAGACTTAGGATAGGTGAAACAAATACTTGGCATGAAGATTCTTCATAATAGGAAGAGAAGAAAGATTTGGCTATCCCAAGAGACTTACATTAAAAAGGTTCTTGAAAGATTCAATATAAGTAAAGCCAAAGCAGTTTGTTCTCCACTTGCAGGTCATTTCAAGCTTAGTTCGAAACAATGTCCTACAAGTGAGAAAGAAAAAGAAGAAATGCCCAGAGTACCTTACTCATCTGTAGTAGGCAGTTTGATGTATGCTATGGTTTATACAAGGCCAGATATAGCTCATGCAATTAGAGTTATCAGCCAGTTTCTCTCTAATCCTATTAAGGAACATTGGATAGTAGTGAAATGAATATTAAGATATCTAAGAGGTACTTCCAGGTTAAGTTTATATTTCGGCAGTGATGAACTTGTGTTAAAAGGGTACACAAATGTAGACATGGTAGATGATACTGATTCAAGGAAGTCCACTTTAGGATTCTTGATGACATTTGTAGGGGGAGCAATCTCTTGGTAGTCTAAGTTATCGAATTGTGTTGGTCTATCAACTATAGAAGTAGAATATATAGCAATTACTAAAGCTTGCAAGGAAGCTTTATGGATGAAAAAGTTTCTACAAGAATTGGGCTTGAAATAGGAAATATATACTATTTTCTGTGACAGTCAGAGTGTCATTCACCTCTCCAAGAATTCAATATACCATTCTATATCTAAGCATATTGCTGTGAGATATCATTGGATTCGTGATGTGCTTGAGTTGAAAGAATTACAATTGAAAAAGGTGCATACCAATAAGAATGAATCAGATATGATGACAAAGTCTTTGCCTAAGGAGAAGTTGGAAGTATGTAGGTGAAGAGCGAGCATAGTACAACCCACCATATGAGTTGGAGGGGTAGAATTGTTGGTCCAACCCATATGTGGGCTTGGACAATTGGGCTTTTTGAGCCCAAATCAATTATTAAAAGGAAAAAGAGAGAGGTGAGGTGAGAGCAGCGAATGTGATAGAGGGCAACGAGCGCGTGCGGCGAGCGGTGGCGGCGCAGAGAGAAAAGAAGAGAAGAAAAAATAGGATCTCGAGTTTTTTGCTTGACGATCAGTAGGTAAACGTTGTTAGTTTTAACCTAAATTTTATAAGGAGAATCCTTGCAGCAAGCTCTACAATCCTAACGGTGTTGATATGCAGTTTACCATCTCTGAGGTACTTTTCTGCTATACCCACTTTGTGAGACCTAAAATTCTCTTATGATGAGATCCATCTATGTGATGAAGATATGCTATTCTTGAGCCAAGATATATGATTTTGATGTTATTGTGATCCTCTTGCTACTTTAGAGAAGATTTATTGTAAACCTATTATCATTACTATTGATAGTGGAAGTTTGAGGTGGACTACGGTCCCGTAGTTTTTCTTGCATTGGGTTTTTCACGTTAAAAATTTTGTCTCACTGTATGATTGATATATTGCTCTACCATTTATGTGTTGAATCTCGGATTTTGATGATGAAGTCAATTGTCATTTGTTATCTAATCTATGTGTTGAGATAAGTGTGCAGGATTAACTACGATGAGAGTAAGACAAGCAGTAGGAGTTGCGCCGGAGTCAAGATCATGATCACGTTGGGAGTTCGAGAGTTCGACGGAAGTTCGGACGGTCGTCGGAGGTTCAGAGAGAACAGATCCGAGAAGTCCAGAAGCTTGCCAAGCGAAGCTCGTCGGAACTCGCCAAGTGGATCGTCGCAAAGTCCAGGAGTATGCCGGATGTCCGCAGAAGGATCACCGAAGGTTATCGGTTGATCGACGGAAGTTGGCCGGAAACTCGCCGGAAGAAGCGATTGACGCATCGGAGCAAAGCTGCAGAAGTTGTCTTAGAGATATTCGTAGTTAGCACGATGATTAAGCATGAAAATGGGAGGTGATCCCATTAGCTTAATCTTGGGGCAATTGGGCCCCTGAAAAGATTCAAAGTGGGTCGAATGGAGTGAACCATTCGGACCCTGATTGCACCAGGAGGTGCAACCGCCCCAGCCAGGAGGTGCAACCGCCTGGGCTGTGGGGTTGAGAGGTGCAACCGCCCCAGCCAGGAGGTGCAACCGCCAGGGTTGCAAGGCTGGGAGGTGCAACCGCCCCAGCCAGGAGGTGCAACCGCCAGGGTTGCAAGGCTGGGAGGTGCAACCGCTCCAGCCAAGAGGTTGCACCGCCAGAGCTCAAGTTCCGAGCTCTGCCAGGCGATGCAACCACCGAGCTCAGTCTTCGAGCTCTGGCAGAGTGGTGCATCAGCCTGAGCTCAGTCTCGAGCTTTGCCAGGTGATGCATTCACCAAGCTCAGTCTTCGAGCTCTAGCAGAATGGTGCATCAGCTTGAGCTCAGTTTGGAGCTCTGCCAAGTGATGCAACCACCAAGCTCAGATTTCGAGCTCTGCCAGGTGATGCAACCACCAAGCTCAGTCTTCGAGCTCTGCCAGGTGATGCAACCATCGAGCTCAGTCTTCGAGCTCTGGCAGAGAGAAGCAATCGGCAGAGCTCAGTCTTCGAGCTCTGCCAGGCGGTGCCACCTCTCCAGTCGAGAGGTGCAACCGCCTGATCCCAGAATTGTGGGATTTGATCGATTTGATCGTTTTGAGCTCGAATTTTGAATTGGGTTGGGGCCTATAAATACCCCACCCATTCAGCACTGAAAAGATACAGACCAATACCGAAATCTTGATCTTTTCTGTGATTCTAAGAGCTCAAAAGTGTTGTAAAGCCTTTAAGTCTCCTCCTTCTGTTCTTCAAGTTTTCAATTGTAAAGTGAGGAGAGAAAAGTCTGTAAAGGTTGTCTCCTAAGCCTGTCAAAAGGAGAAGAAATTGTAAGAGGGAAGTTTGGCCTTCGCCCATTGAAGGAAGGCACCTAGTTGACGTCGGCAACCTCATCGGTGGAGGAAGCCAAAAGTGGAGTAGGTCAAGGCTGACCGAACCACTCTAAATCTCTGGTTTGCGTTTAATTTCGAGTACTTTATCATTACTGCAAACCTCCCTCATCACTACTGCTCTCTGCGCTTTCACGAACAAGTTCTAAGAGCTGTTCTTCCAAATCTGCATTCAGACGTAACTTCATATTTTCATACATTACAGCTTACGTTTACGTTTGATTCTGCAGAACTGTTTTCCGCGCTTTTACGAACGAGCTTCCTTGCAGTTTACGCTTACATTTTAATCCTATTAATAACTGCAATCTGTCTTCTACGATTTTAAGAACGAGTTTCAACATTTAGACGTAAAACTGCATTCAGACGTAAATCGGCTTTCCTCGCTCAATCATCAGATTTCAGTTCACGTTTACGTCTTGATTTCAACTGCATACTGCCTTCTGTGAGTATACAAACGAGTTTCAAAGTTTAGACGTAAATCTGCGTCTAGACGTAAAACTGCGTTTAGATGTAAATCTGCGTTTAGACGTAAAACTGCGTTTGGACGTAAATCTACGTTTAGACGTAAAACTGCGTTTAGACGTAAAACTGCGTTTAGACGTAAAACTGCGTTTAGACGTAAAACTGCGTTTAGACGTAAAACTGCGTTTAGACGTAAATCTGCGTTTAGACATAAATCTGCATTTAGACGTAAATCTGCGCTTAGACGCAAAACTGCGCTTAAACGCAATCTGCACTTAAACGCAAACTGCACTTAGATACAAACTGAGAATTTGCTTTTGCATCACAATAGTTTTTGAACGAACGCAGCTTTTGGTTTTTAAATTATTATAAGATTTCCGCTGCACTAATTCACCCCCCCCCTCTTAGTGCTCTCGATCCTAACAATTGGTATCAGAGCAAGGTTAACTCTCTAAAGGATTAAAACCCAAGAGAGATGGCATACGCCGGAAACCAAGAGGGGCATTCGATTACACGTCCACCCATGTTCAGTGGAACGGACTACACTTACTGGAAGACCCGAATGAGGATCTTTCTTATTTCTATGGATTTTGAACTGTGGAACCTTGTTGAAAATGGATTTTTAAAATCTTCTCTTCCAATGATCGATTGGAACGATTTGGAGAAGAAGGCTTTCGCTCTTAATGCAAAGGCTATGAATGCCTTATTTTGCGCACTTGATAAAAACGAGTTTAATCGTGTTTCAACTTGCGAAACTGCTTTTGATATTTGGCACACACTTGAAGTGACCCACGAGGGCACAAGTAGAGTGAAAGAGTCAAAAATCAATCTGTTGCTGCATTCTTTTGAACTTTTCCGAATGAAACCGAGTGAAACCATTGGCGACATGTTTACCCGTTTCACGGATGTCGTCAACGGTCTAAAAGGACTCGGAAAGAGTTTTTCGGATTTTGAGCTTGTTAATAAGATACTAAGATCCCTTCCTAAGAGTTGGGATCCTAAAGTCACCGCCATTCAAGAGGCAAAAGATCTGCGAAATTTCCCTCTTGAAGAACTAATCGGGTCATTAATGACCTACGAAATGACCTGCAAAGCTCATGAAGAGCAAGAAGACATCCTTCCAAAAAACAGGAAGGATATGGCACTTAAAACTTCTGAATGCCACTTGAGAGAAAACTCAAGTGATGAGGACTGTGATGATGACTTAGCACTTTTGACAAGAAAGTTTAAGAAGTTCTTCAAAAGAAACAAGTTTAAAAACGATGTGAAAAACAAACTTGAACCTAAGAAGGACCAAGTGATCTGCTACGAATGTAAAAAGCCGGGACATTACAAAAGTGATTGTCCCCAAGTCAAGAAAAGAACAACAAAGAAGAAGGCGCTCCAAGCAACATGGGATGATTCGAGCGCATCTGAGGAAGAAGAATCCAACACCGAGCAAGTTGCTCATTACGCCTTTATGGCTATCGAAGAGGAGGTAACGAATTTATTAGATGCTGATTTATCTTTCGATGAATTATTAAATGCCTTCCATGATTTATTTGATGAATGCAAAGTTATAAATAGAAAATACAAGTTGCTAAAAAAGGTACATGATAATCTTACTTGTGAGTTTGATAAATTAAAAGTCGAACATCATGATAGTTTAAAGTCATGTATCAAATGTCATGATTTAGAAACTATACAAAAAGAAAACTTGCTACTTAAGGACACCTTGAAGAAATTCGAGGTTGGTAGCAAGTCATTAAACATGATCCTTACAAACAAGGGTCATGCTCCCAAAAGAAGTGGGATTGGATTTGTGAGGAGTCCTCACCAAAATCCAACTACCTTTGTAAAAGGCCCCATCTTACATGTTCAAATCAAGTGCAACTTTTGTTGCAAATCTGGACACAAGACACATTGCTGTCCATTCAAGAAAATAAGTTCAAACAAATTAATTTGGGTTCCTAAAGGAACCATGATAAACTCTATGCAACATGATAGAAAATGTAGATCTATTTATGAGGCACCCAAAAGCAAATGGGTACCTAAACATCATTCTTTCTTGTAGAAAACTAAACAATCGCAAGCTAGGAGCAAGAAATGGTACCTTGATAGTGGATGCTCAAGGCATATGACCGGAGATCCATCTCAATTCTCTAAGCTCTCTAGCATAGACGAAGGATATGTCACCTTCGGAGACAACAACAAGGGTAAAATCATTGGCAAAGGAACCATAGGTAACAAATCCAACCTCTCTATTGAAGATGTTTTACTAGTTGATGGTCTAAAACATAACCTCTTGAGCATTAGTCAATTATGTGATAAAGGATATATTATAAGATTTGAATCTAATGCCTGCATCATTGAAAAACCACACAAAAATATATCTATGATTGCATTAAAACAAAACAACGTTTACACTATTGACATCAATGACTTATGTGATGAAATGTGCCTTGCCGTTATGAATGAGGATGCTTGGCTATGGCATAGAAGATTAGGTCATGCTAGCATGAAACTAATCAATCAAGTATCATCTAGAGAACTTGTAAGAGGAATTCCTCATATCAAGTTCATCAAAGATAATGTATGTGATGCTTGCCAATTAGGTAAGCAAATTAGGGGTTGCTTCAAAACTAAGAATCAAATAAGCACCTCTAGGCCCTTACAATTGATCCATATGGACTTGTTCGGACCAATCTCTACATCAAGTCTAGGAGGTAGCAAATACGCCTTTGTCATTATTGATGACTACAGCAGATATACATGGACCTACTTCTTAAAACAAAAAAATGAATGCTTTAGACATTTTACCAAGTTTTGTAAACTTGTTCAAAATGAGAAGGAATCTATGATTTCGTCAATTAGAAGTGATCACGGTGGAGAATTTCAAAACCATGACTTCCAAGAATTCTGTGAACTCAATGGATACAACCATAACTTCTCTACTCCAAGAAATCCTCAACAAAATGGGGTAGTAGAAAGAAAAAATCGAAATTTGCAAGAAATGGCAAGAACCATGTTGAATGAACATAGCCTACCCAAATATTTTTGGGCCGAAGCTGTAAACACTGCATGTTATATTTTAAATAGAGTCCTAGTAAGACCCTTACTCTCCAAAACTCCTTATGAGTTATGGAATAACAAAAAACCCAATGTCTCATATTTTAAAGTCTTTGGGTGTAAGTGTTTTATCTTGAATGAAAAGGATAACTTAGGAAAATTCGATGCTAAGTCTGATGAAGGAATCTTTCTTGGTTATTCTTCGGTTTCTAAAGCTTTTCGCATCTTCAATAAAAGAACCTTAATTATTGAAGAATCCATCCATGTTGTTTTCAATGAGATTTCAGAAATTAAGAAAAATGATCTTGATGATGATGTTAATTTTGATTCCTTGAATTTAAACGAAACCCCGTCTCCAACTAGCAACTTGGTTGCATCCACTTCCAAAACATCCTTACCCAAGGATTGGAAGTATATAGATGCTCATCCTAAGGAGCTAATCCTAGGAGACACATCAAAGGGGGTTCAAACACGATCTTCTTTTAAAAACTTTTGTGCCAACGCCGCTTTTCTCTCCCAAATTGAACCCAAATGTGTTGATGAAGCCATGAAAGATGATTCATGGATCATCGCAATGCAAGATGAATTAAATCAATTTGAGAGAAATGAGGTGTGGACGCTTGTTCCTAGGCCAAATGACCATTTAGTAATTGGTACTAAATGGGTCTTTAGAAACAAGCAAGATGAAAATGGTATCGTGGTTAGAAACAAGGCTAGATTAGTGGCCAAAGGTTTCAACCAAGAAGAAGGTATCGATTACGAAGAAACCTTCGCACCTGTGGCTCGATTGGAAGCCATAAGGATGCTCCTTGCCTACGCTAGTTGCAATAATTTTAAGTTATTTCAAATGGATGTTAAAAGCGCTTTTCTAAATGGTTTCATTTCCGAAGAAGTTTATGTTGAACAACCTCCTGGATTTGAAAACAATGGCTACCCTAATCATGTGTTTAGATTAACTAAAGCTCTCTATGGTTTAAAACAAGCCCCAAGGGCTTGGTATGAGAGACTTAGCTCTTTTCTCATTGAAAATAATTTCATAAAAGGCAAGGTTGATACTACATTATTTATCAAGAATTTTGAAAATGATTTTCTCATTGTTCAGATTTATGTTGATGATATTATCTTTGGTTCTACAAATGAATCTCTTTGTGAATCCTTTTCGAAAACTATGAGTCATGAATTCGAAATGAGTCTAATGGGAGAGTTAACATTCTTCTTAGGACTACAAATCAAACAACTAAGCAATGGCATCTTTATTAGTCAAACCAAATATGCTGTGAGTCTGCTAAAGAAGTTCAAAATGAATAATTCAAAAGCCATTGACACTCCTATGAGCACCTCCACTAAGTTAGAAATTGATGAGAATGGAGAAAGCTTCGATCAAAAAACCTATAGGGGTATGATAGGAAGTTTACTTTACCTCACTGCCACCAGACCAGACATCATGTTCAGTGTAGGACTTTGTGCTAGATTTCAATCAGACCCTAAGATATCTCATCTCAAAGCAGTCAAAAGAATACTCAGATATCTTAATGGAACTACCAATCTAGGATTATGGTACCCAAAATCAGAAAATTTTGAATTAACAGCTTATGCTGATGCGGACTTCGCTGGCTGTAAACTAGACAGAAAAAGCACATCAGGATCATGTCAATTTTTAGGACATGCCCTCGTATCCTGGTCATCTAAGAAACAAAACTCGGTTGCCCTATCAACAACCGAAGCTGAATACATTGCAGCAAGTGCATGCTGTGCACAAGTTGTATGGATGAAAAACACTTTAGAAGACTACAAAGTGAATCTTAAAGATATTCCCATTAAATGTGATAACACGAGTGCAATATGCTTAACTAAAAATCCTATACAACACTCAAGAACAAAACACATTGATATTAGACATCACTTTATACGAGATCATGTCACTAATCATGATGTAACCATAGAGTTTATTGATACCAAACATCAACTGGCTGATATCTTCACAAAACCCCTATGTGAAGAACAATTTGATTACATAAGAAGAGAATTAGGAATGTTGATGTGTCCGAATACTTAAACTAGTTAAAATTATTTTTCGGATGTTATTACTATTACATGCCTTGACAATGCTTGATCAAATAACATTTTGCAATTTATGTGACAAACCAAATGCATGTAAGAAGTTCATTTTTCGGGTTGTATGCTAAAAATGGGATGTTCCCGTACACTCTTATGAAAACTCTTTGGAAAATGACTTTCCTTCGTCAAGCAAAATATATGTGTCATGACTTCCTTTATATGCTTGATAATGCTATCATGCTTTTTGTTGATGACAAAGGGGGAGAAAAATATGAATTGATAAACACTATGTCATAGCTGAACTGCCATAATCATATCTATGTCATAGTTGCAAATACTTGAGTGATGCTATAAACAATGTTATGCCATCCTTGCATCACCAAGAGATATGTGAACATGTACTATAGTTTGCATCATGTCTTGATTTGATATTATAAAGAAAATGCAAACTTACTAGAAAATCTCAAATGTGAGCATCATGTAAAAAGTCCTTCGTTGCTTTATATGATTACATGATGAATGGTTACAAACACAATCATACAAACTTGATGATGTATGTCATGCCTTGACATAATTCTTGAAGAGATACATCATGATAGGCATCATGATGGGAGCATTGATAAGTTTAACTGATCTAACTTATCAATACGTCACTTGAATTCTTAGGTCTTGAATTCAAGGTTGACTTATCTCAACTATGGCATATAGATAGGGGGAGTTAAGGACAACTCCTTTATCAATTGATTGTCATCATCAAAAAGGGGGAGATTGTTGAATCTCGGATTTTGATGATGAAGTCAATTGTCATTTGTTATCTAATCTATGTGTTGAGATAAGTGTGCAGGATTAACTACGATGAGAGTAAGACAAGCAGCAGGAGTTGCGCCGGAGTCAAGATCATGATCACGTTGGGAGTTCGAGAGTTCGACGGAAGTTCGGACGGTCGTCGGAGGTTCAGAGAGAACAGATCCGAGAAGTCCAGAAGCTTGCCAAGCGAAGCTCGTCGGAACTCGCCAAGTGGATCGTCGCAAAGTCCAGGAGTATGCCGGATGTCCGCAGAAGGATCACCGAAGGTTATCGGTTGATCGACGGAAGTTGGCCGGAAACTCGCCGGAAGAAGCGATTGACGCATCGGAGCAAAGCTGCAGAAGTTGTCTTAGAGATATTCGTAGTTAGCACGATGATTAAGCATGAAAATGGGAGGTGATCCCATTAGCTTAATCTTGGGGCAATTGGGCCCCTGAAAAGATTCAAAGTGGGTCGAATGGAGTGAACCATTCGGACCCTGATTGCACCAGGAGGTGCAACCGCCCCAGCCAGGAGGTGCAACCGCCTGGGCTGTGGGGTTGAGAGGTGCAACCGCCCCAGCCAGGAGGTGCAACCGCCAGGGTTGCAAGGCTGGGAGGTGCAACCGCCCCAGCCAGGAGGTGCAACCGCCAGGGTTGCAAGGCTGGGAGGTGCAACCGCTCCAGCCAAGAGGTTGCACCACCAGAGCTCAAGTTCCGAGCTCTGCCAGGCGATGCAACCACCGAGCTCAGTCTTCGAGCTCTGGCAGAGTGGTGCATCAGCCTGAGCTCAGTCTCGAGCTTTGCCAGGTGATGCATTCACCAAGCTCAGTCTTCGAGCTCTGGCAGAATGGTGCATCAGCTTGAGCTCAGTTTGGAGCTCTGCCAAGTGATGCAACCACCAAGCTCAGATTTCGAGCTCTGCCAGGTGATGCAACCACCAAGCTCAGTCTTCGAGCTCTGCCAGGTGATGCAACCATCGAGCTCAGTCTTCGAGCTCTGGCAGAGAGAAGCAATCGGCAGAGCTCAGTCTTCGAGCTCTGCCAGGTGGTGCCACCTCTCCAGTCGAGAGGTGCAACCGCCTGATCCCAGAATTCTGGGATTTGATCGATTTGATCGTTTTGAGCTCGAATTTTGAATTGGGTTAGGGCCTATAAATACCCCACCCATTCAGCACTGAAAAGATACAGACCAATACCGAAATCTTGATCTTTTCTGTGATTCTAAGAGCTCAAAAGTGTTGTAAAGCCTTTAAGTCTCCTCCTTCTGTTCTTCAAGTTTTCAATTGTAAAGTGAGGAGAGAAAGGTCTGTAAAGGTTGTCTCCTAAGCCTGTCAAAAGGAGAAGAAATTGTAAGAGGGAAGTTTGGCCTTCGCCCATTGAAGGAAGGCACCTAGTTGACGTCGGCAACCTCATCGGTGGAGGAAGCCAAAAGTGGAGTAGGTCAAGGCTGACCGAACCACTCTAAATCTCTGGTTTGCGTTTAATTTCGAGTACTTTATCATTACTGCAAACCTCCCTCATCACTACTGCTCTCTGCGCTTTCACGAACAAGTTCTAAGAGCTGTTCTTCCAAATCTGCATTCAGACGTAACTTCATATTTTCATACATTACAGCTTACGTTTACGTTTGATTCTGCAGAACTGTTTTCCGCGCTTTTACGAACGAGCTTCCTTGCAGTTTACGCTTACATTTTAATCCTATTAATAACTGCAATCTGTCTTCTACGATTTTAAGAACGAGTTTCAACATTTAGACGTAAAACTGCATTCAGACGTAAATCGGCTTTCCTCGCTCAATCATCAGATTTCAGTTCACGTTTACGTCTTGATTTCAACTGCATACTGCCTTCTGTGAGTATACAAACGAGTTTCAAAGTTTAGACGTAAATCTGCGTCTAGACGTAAAACTGCGTTTAGACGTAAATCTGCGTTTAGACGTAAAACTGCGTTTGGACGTAAATCTACGTTTAGACGTAAAACTGCGTTTAGACGTAAAACTGCGTTTAGACGTAAAACTGCGTTTAGACGTAAAACTGCGTTTAGATGTAAAACTGCGTTTAGACGTAAATCTGCGTTTAGACATAAATCTGCATTTAGACGTAAATCTGCGCTTAGACGCAAAACTGCGCTTAAACGCAATCTGCACTTAGACGCAAACTGCACTTAGATACAAACTGAGAATTTGCTTTTGCATCACAATAGTTTTTGAACGAACGCAGCTTTTGGTTTTTAAATTATTATAAGATTTCCGCTGCACTAATTCACCCCCCCCCCTCTTAGTGCTCTCGATCCTAACATTATGTTATTCTCATAGAAATTTACAGTTTGATATCAAGTTGATATTTTAATGAGGAACTCATTTTGATACATAAAGAGGGAAAAGAATTATTCCGCTTTAATAGATTTTTCCCAACAAGTGTTTATGATCTGATCTGCATTTTAAGTGACACAGGAAGCTTCGATTAAGGAGATACAATTAAAGTAGGAAGAATCATGTTGGGCCGGAATAGAACATCTTAGAAGATTGGATATCGAGCCATAGGATCGGTCGACGTATCGGCATAAGGCTTCGAGCCATGGGTTCGGGAATCAGGCCAAGAAGAGCAAAAATTGTGCTAAGGAAATCAGAGTTGTAAAGGTCAACTGGCCGATTGGGCAATAGATCGCAAGAGAGGACAATGCATCGAAGAATCGAACGAAGTGTCGATGAACCAATGATATGCCAAACACCATTTGATTCAAGCTTTATAATAATTGTCTAGATCAAAGTAGGTTTTAGGTGTAATTAGGTTGGAATTGGGCCAACTTAATTAGGGGCCAATTGGGCCCAAGTTTGGACTGTGTTGGGCCAAGTGAAATGTCCAAACAGTGACCCAACAAGTGGAACCGTCATGGCATAGTCTCCGAGACTATGTTAAGCGGTGGTACTGCCTAGGCACAATCTCCGAGAGATTGTTAGGTAGTGGTACCACCTATGTCAATGCTATAGGCAGTGGTACCACCAGTACCCCAAAAATCGGGGATGGAACACTTTTAGGCTCCAAGTTTGAATCCACTTGAGACCTATAAATACCCCTCTCATCCCTAGTTAACTAACACAAGCATAGAAAGCTTAAAAGTGAGAAAACACTATAGCAGTCACTTGAGAAATCATCCCATTTAGTCCTAAAGTTTAGAATTCTATTTAGGGAGGAGTGAGTGCTTGCAAAAGGTTATCTCCTAAACTTGTGAAAAGGAGAAGAGGGGTGTAAAGGAGTAGTTGATCTTTGCTTATTGAAGGAAGATCGCTAGTGGATGCCGGTGGCCTCGACGGAAAAGGAATTAGGAGTAGATGTAGGTCACGACGACCGAACCACTATAACAATCTGATTTACATTTACTTTTTACTATTTACCTTTATTGCAAACCGAATTCTTATTTTCACTATGTTTCTGGATGCTTTCAAGTTAAGCATTTTCAATACCAGCTTTTATCAAATGAAAGATTTTTAAAACCGACATTTTTATCCGCTGCACTAATTCATCCCTCTCTTAGTGCTAACTCGATCCTAACAATTGGTATAAGAGCCACATTTTTCTCATTTGGTTTAACACTCAAGAGAAATGACTCTTTTCGACTTTCAAGAGGGTCACTCTATCATTCATCCTCCTATGTTTAGTAGGACGGACTACACTTATTGGAAAACTTGGATGAGAGTTTTCTTGCTTTCATTGAATCTCGATTTATGAAATATTATCAAAAACGGATTTCAAAAGTCTTCTCTTCTAATGAACGATTGGAATGATTTAGAGAAGAAGACTTTCTCTTTAAACACCAAAGCTATGAGTGCTTTATTTTATACTTTGGATAAAATTGAATTCAATCAAGTTTCTATTTACGAAATAACTTTTGACATTTGGCATACACTTAAAATCACACACATAGGCACTAGTAAAGTTAAAGATTCGAAAATCAATTTTTTGGTGCATGATTTTGAATTATTTCGAATGGAACCAAGTGAGATCATTGGAGACATGTACACCCGATTTATGGATGTCGTCAATAGTCTAAAAGCGCTTGGTAAAAGTTTTTCTAACTTTGAACTCGTTAACAAAATATTGAGTTCCCTTCCAAAGAGTTGGGACCCTAAAGTAACGACCATCAAGAGGCCAAAGATTTAAATTATTTTCTACTTGAAGAACTTATCGGGTCTTTAATGACCTATGAAATGAGTTGTATGTCACAAAACGAAAATGAGAACAACATTTCAAAGAACAGGAAAGATTTGGCACTTTGAACAATATACTACCACTTGAGTGATAACTCAAGTGATGATAACGATGACTTTGAACTTCTCACTATAAAATTTAAAAAGTTCATGAAACAAGAATTAAAGAATAAAAATGGACTTAAAAAAAAGTTTCCAAAAAAGAAAAAAGTATTCAAGGCGGCTTGGGACAAATCGAACTAATCCGATGATGAGAAGCAAACCAACAAAGACAAGGTAGCACACTACGCCTTAATGGTTTTCGACGATGAGATAACCAAAGCCCATTTACTTTATTTTAAAATTACTTGATGCCTTTTCATGTGTTATTTTTAAATTAGTTAGTAAAAAATTATAAAAAAATAAATAAAAGGGTATCATGATTTTCTTTCTAGTGGTTTTAAAAAATTAAAAAAATTGATCACGATAATTACATCTCTTTATGATAAAAAATAAAATATTAAATTTAAATCTAATGCTTATACACCTATTAAGATTAATCCGATCCATGTTATAAGAAACAATTATGTGTATCTTGATAATTTTATATGGCTTTTCGGTTTTAAATATAATGGATGGTTTTCATACGAAAAACTTGAGCATAATTATATGAAATCAATCACATAAAAAAGAAAATGTATTATTATTGAAATTAAATTGATAAAATCAAATCGCTTGTTTAAAGAAGCCTTATGTTTAATGTGTTATATTTTTTGTCATGATGATTTTGATGATGAAATTTGTTTTTTGATTTTAATCAATGATGCATGGATTTGATATAAAAAAAAAGAGCATGCATGTATGAAATCACATAAGTTGAAACAAAAAAGAGGAAAGCATTTTTCTTTAAAATTTCTCAATCCCTACCTTATCAAGTTTTCAAAAAAGGAAATTGATGAATCTATTTATATCATTTTTATGAATCTCTTGGACTATGAAAATGATTTTGATAATTTATATTTGAATGACTTTTATCTAAATCTTTCACATATTCTTATGATTTATGAATCAAAATCTTATATTTCCTATGCTTATTCTTGTCATGTCATTTCCTAAAGAGGAGAATTTTCTAGATGAATTATGAATTTTTCGAAATTATTATTATTTTTTAATTGAGACATTATGCATGAATCAAGTTCTCATGTGAATCTATCTGTATTGCCTTCATTGAATTTTTTGAAAAGTAAGTTTGATGATAATTTTGGATATATTTTCATATGACTAATAAGATGATATATCCAATGAAATCATCTATCGTATTTACGACTTCTGATATATTCAATATGAAATATTTTTCTTGATGCACGTATGATTCACTCTTTTAAAAGAATGTTTATCAAATCGTGATAAGTTAAGACTTTCATTATTCTCCTATGATTCTACTTGCTATATATTAAAGAGAAACTTTATTGAAGTTATGATCTTGATTTCTCACAATTATAATTTAAATTTTCTACTGAATGAATTAAGATTGTTTTCTATTTAAAAGGAGATTTGTTGAAATGATTCATGATCTTTTGGTATTCATGACTTGATCTTTTATTTTTTATTATTGAAATATTGATGTAAATCTATCCTTATTATTTATCTTTATCATAATTTAAATATTGATGTAAAGGAAAAATAATTATAATATTATATTCTTCCCTTCTTTTTGACAATGATAAAGGGGGAGTAAAACTTGCTAGCTTGCTCATCTCAAAAGAGAAGCAAGAAGATCTTGCAAATCTCAAAAGAAGCAATGATTTTATGATAACATATTGCTTAGATTTTTGAATTCAAAAGTTCTATCAATATGACATATTGATAGGGGGAGTTTAGGTTAACTCCGCCATCAATTGATTGTCATCATAAAAATGGGGGAGATTGTTGAATCTTAGATTTTGATGATGAAACCAATTGATATTGTTTATGATCTCATCTGCATTTTGAGTGACACAGGAAGCTTCAATTAGGGAAAGATAATTAAAGCAAGAAGAATCACGTTGGGATAAAGTAGAACATATCAAAAGATTGGACGTCGAGCTGGAGGATCGGTCGACGTATCGATAGAAGACTTCAGGCCATGGGTTCGAGTATCGGGCCAAGAAGAGTATAAATTGCGCCAAGGAAATCAGAATTGCGGATGTCAACTGACCGATTGGGCAATAGGCCGCAAGAGAGGATGATGCACCGAAGAATCGGACCAAGCAACGATGAACCAATGACATGCCAAACACCATTTGATTCAAGCTTTGTAATAATTGTCTAGATCGAAGTAAGTTCTAGGAGTAATTGGGTTAGAATTGGGCCAACTAAATTAGGGGCCAATCGGGCCCAAGTTTAGGCTATGTTGGGCTAAGTGAAAGACCCAAACAATAACCCAACAGATGGAACCGTTGTGGCACAGTCTCCGAGACTATGTCAGGCAGTGGTATCGCTAGTCTAGGTAGTGGTACTACCTAGACACAATCTTTGAGAGACTGTCAGGCGGTGGTATAGCTCATTGGCAAGGTGTCAAGCGGTAATACCGCCCAATGTCAGTGCTGTAGGCTGTGGTACCGTCCAGCATAGGCGGTGGTACCGCTAGTACCCCGAAAATCAGGGATGAGATACTTTTAGACTCTAAGTTTGAATCCACTTAAGACCTATAAATACCCCTCTCATCCTTAGTTAACGAACACAAGCATAGAGAGCTTAAAAGTGAGAAAATGCTATAGCAATCACTTGAGAAATCCCCTTATCTAGTCCTAAAGTTTAAAATTCTATTTAGGGAGGAGTGAGTGCTTGTAAAATGTTGTCTCCTAAACCTATGAAAAGGAGAAGAGAGGTATAAAAGGATAGTTGATCTTTGCTCATTGAAGGAAGATCGCTAGTGGATACCGGTAGCTCAACGGAAGAGGAATCGGGAGTGGATGTAGGTCATGACGACCAAACCACTATAAAAATCTGGTTTGTATTTACTTCTTGCTATTTAACTTTATTGCAAACTGAATTCTTACTTTCACTATGCTTTTGCATGCTTTCAAGTTAAGCATTTCCGATATGAGCTTTTACCGAACGAAAAATTTTCAAAACTAACGTTTTTATCCACTGCACTAATTCATCCTCCCTCTTAGTGCTGACTCTACCCTAACACATTTGTTATCATATTTCTAACTAGTTAGGCCCATTCCCTTTGTCCACATAAGATATTACAATAAACATTCAATTAAGGCATCAAACTGAACCGAAGTTGTCACCAATTGAGCTCCATAATTGAATTCATCTTGAATTGCTTCTTAGTCTTCGAGTAATACTATCAATTAGGGCTAAGCCAACACAAAAATTGAACTTGGTCCCTGTCTAGTCTGACTAGGCTGGCTCTGTCCTATACAGTCCAATGTTCACTAACTTGTTATTATTCACATAAACACCGTATAAAAAATAACTATAATTTAATCAAATTGCAAGGATAGTTTTTCATCTTCAATTGCTACTTAATTTTTGAGTAATTCTCTTGATTATGCCTAGTAAATCGACCCAAAAGTTGAATCTGTTTGGAATATGATCTGATTAGGTCGGCTTAATCCTATATAGTCCCACGAGGTTCGTTGGGTGACCACTAAAATATTCTTAAACTTACTGTTATTCACGTAATCACTCTCTTGTCAACGTGTCAAAGTAGTTTTAGAACTGAAACATCGATAAATCATCTTCATTGGTAATTTCCTATGATTAATTATCGATAAGTTTCATAGCCCGAGATAGGGGACAATGAGCACTCTCCTCCCCCTCCACCTAAGAGTTTCAAGATCTCTTCCTTTCCGATTCCCCTAGACAAAGCTATTCATCGTCTGAATCTACCATGCAAACTTCATCATCTCCATCCTAGTCGCCACGTAACTCCTCACCATTAATCATCCTAGTCTCTTTTGAGGCTCAATGGGGACACAAGACTTAATACGAGGAGACTCTCCTCCACATCCAAGAGAACTCTAAGTTGGAGATAAAGCTCGACTCAGTGAAGGTCTCCACAACCATGGAGGACTAGAAGCATTGTATCTACGATAAGTTCCTAGGTCAGACCGCTCCCATGGAACTCCTCCAGTCGGTTTGCCTTATAATATGGAAGCTCTCCCAAGGGGTTCACATTGTGAACATGGCCTCTGGGTTCTTCTACTTCCGATTTAACTCTAAGGAGGAAATGATAGACGTCCTCTCCAATGGCCCATGGTTCATCGATGGCCAATCACCTACCCTTCTCCCCTAGAAAAGCAACTTCTTGCCTTCGAGGGAAAGGGTGAAAGTAGCTCCAACATGGATACTACTCCCTGGACTCCCTCTGGATTTCCTAAGCTCCTAAGTTCTCAACAAAATCACCTCTAGAATCAAAAGAATTATGAAAATTAATGAGAATATGCTATCGAGATCTAGAGGTAAATTTGCATGCGTCTGTGTGCTAATTAATTTTTCTAAACCATTGTTACAAAGTTTGTGGGTCAAGGAAGGTTCCTATCATTTCTTCTAAACCATAACATACAAGAATATTACTGAAGAGGAGCTTGGGGCTAAGTCCGTTGGAACATTGCCAAGAGATCGTCGGAAATTCACTAGAAGATTACCGGAAGCTCACCGGAAGAAACCAAGACTTACGGACTTTTTTAGCTTAAGTATATCTTAGATTTCGTAGTTAGTACATAATTGGGTTTGGAATTGGGCCAACCCAATTATGGGCCAGTTGGGCCCATGTAAAAACTATGTTTGGCCCAATTAAAAGGCCCAAACAATACCCCAAGAGGTGACACCGTCGTGGCACTATCTCCGAGACCGTGTCAAGCGGTGGTACCGCCAAGACACAACCTCCGATAGGCTGCAGGCGGTGATACCACTAGTCTGGGTAGTGGTACCACCCAATGTCAGGCGGTGGTATCGCCAGACTGGGCGATGGTACCACCCAGTGCAGTGTCAGTGTCAAACTAACACAGGAGGTGGTACCGCCCAACATAGGCGGTGGTATCGTCCGGACCCAAGAAACCCAGGATGAGATGTTTTTAAGCTTCATGTTTGAATCAACTTGAAGCCTATAAATACCCCTCTCATCCCTAGTTAAAACATACAAGCATAGAGAATTTAAAAGTGAGAAAATACTGTGACAATTTCTTGAGCAATTCCCTCCTCCACTCTAAGTTTAGAATTCTGTAATAGAGGAGTGAGTGCTTGTAAGGGTTGTCTCCTAAACCCGAGAAAAGGAGAAGAGGGATGTAAAAGGTGGTTGGTCTTCGCCTATCGAAGGAAGACCGATAGTGGATACCGGTGGCTTCGACGGAAGAGGAATCGGCGAAGTGGATGTAGGTCATGATGACCGAACCACTCTAAATTCTAGTTTGCGTTTACGCTTTGAGTAATTTACTTTTATAGCAAACTGCCTCACCTTTTTGCTTTACCTCCACTATGCTTTTCGTATCCTTTGAAGCTATCTTTCCAAGATCAGTTTTTATTGTACGAAAATATTTTATAAACCGACGGTTTTACCGTTGCACTAATTCACCCCCCATCTTAGTGCCGACCCCGGTCCTAACAATTGGTATCAGAGCCTCGTATTTCTCATTTGGTTTAACACCTAAGAGAAATGACTCTTTTCGACTTTCAAGAGGGTCACTCTCTCATTCATCCTCCCTTATTCAATGGGATAGACTACACATATTGGAAAACTCGAATGAGAGTTTTCTTACTTTCGAATGGATTTGAATTTATGAAATATTATTGAAAATAATTTTTGAATGTCTTTTCTTCCAATGAACTATTGGAATGATTTGGAGAAGAGGAATTTTTCTTTAAATGCTAGAGCTATGAATGCTCTATTTTGCACCTTAAACAAAACCAAATTTAATCTGGTTTCTACTTGTGAAATCGCTTTTGATATTTGGCATACTCTTGAAATCACACATGAAGGCACTACAAAGTTAAAGATTCAAAAATCAACTTTTTGATGCATGATTTTGAACTTTTTCATATGAAACCAAGTGAAACTATTGGAGACATATACACTCGTTTTACAGATGTTGTCAATGGTTTAAAAGCACTTGGTAAAATTTTTTCGGACTTTGAACTTGTAAACAAAATTTTATGTTCTCTTAATAAGAACTGGGATCTGAAAGTAACCGCAATACAAGAGGCAAAAGATCTTAATAATTTTTCACTTGAAGAACTTTTTGGTTTATTAATGACATACGAAATGGCGCACAATGCACAAAATGAACTTGAGAACATCCTTCCAAAGAACAGGAAGGATTTCGGACTTAGAATAATGAAAGACCACTCGAGCATAAGCTCAAGTGATGGTGAACTTGAACTCCTCGTTATGAAATTTAAAAAGTTCATGAAACAAAAATTGAAGAACAAAAATAAACTTAAAAAGAATGCAACTACTTGTTATGAATGCAAGAAGGAAGCAATCTTGGACGAAACGAGCTCATCCGAAGATGAAGGATAATCCAACAAAGGCGAGGTGACAAACTACGCTTTAACGGTTTTCGACGATGAGGTAATCAAAATGCCCTCAATTTATTTCAAAATTACATGATATCCTTTCATGAGTTATTTTTAATTTAGGTTAATTATTTTCTTAAAAATTACATGTTTAATAATGTAATGAAAATGCTAAAAAATGGGATCATGCTAGTAATTTTGAAAATAATCATGAAAATTACGTGTTTTATGATAAATGAATAAAATATTAGAATTAAATCTAGTGATTAATTTCTTGTATAGTATAAACAATTATGTGTATTGTGATGATTTTGTATTACTTTTCGAGTTTTGTTGGATGGCTTTCATATGAAAATTTTGTGCATACTTATATAAAATCAATCACATAAAAAGATAAATCAAATTTTTTGTCTAAAGAAACAATGATGTGTATCATATTGATTTCCAACTTTCATTGAAAACGCTCAATGAAATCATGCTTATTGTTTTTAATAAAAGTTTTGGCACAATGCTTAATGACTTTATTCTATGCATGAGATTTTGAAGTTATACATGATAGCTTTTGTATGGAAGGCTTGATGATTTTTGTGATGAATCTTGTCCTTGGTTTTCGATTTTAATTTTTCATTAATGAATCCATGTATATTATGCTTTTGTGAATCTCATGGATTATGAAAATGATTTAAATTTAATGGATTTTATCGAAATCATGATCTTGCTTTCTCATGATTTACTTGAAAATTCTTTTTATAAATCAAGATTGTCTACTATGATTCTTTCTTTTCGCCATTTGAGTTATCCAAAAAGAATCATAATATGTCTCTTGATATTCATAATTTATCTTCATTAAAAATTCATGATTTGTATATCTCATCATTAAAAATCTCTTGATATTTTTTATGATGATAAAATTGGAGATTTATGATGCAATGATTTAAACTTATATCTCAAATATTTGAAAGTTGCACTTCTCCTTTTTGTTGATAACAAAGGGGGAGGGGAGAAGTATGATGTTATATATAAGTTTTGTTGAATCTCGTATTTTGATGATGAAACTACTTGATATATGTTTATGATTTAATCTGCGTTTTGAGTGGCGCAGGGTGCTTCGATCAGGATGAGATAATTAAAGCAGGAAAATCATGTTGTGCCGAAGGAACATGTCAGAAGATTGGACGTCGGGCCGGTGGATCGGTCGACGTATCGACAGAAGGCTTCGGGCCGTGAACTCGGGCATCGGGCCAAGAAGAGCGGGTATTGTGCCAAGGATATCGGAGTTGCGGAGTCAACTGGCCGATTGGGCAATAGGCTGCAGGAGAGGACGATGCGCCGAAGAATCGGACGAAGCGTCGAGGGACCAATGACATGTCGAACAACTTGGTTAATTGCTTAGGATTAATTGTCTCGATCGAAGTTTTGTTTTGGTGTCCAGGATTAACTACGATGAGAGTAAGACAAGCAGCAGGTGTTGCGCCGGAGTCAAGATCATGATCACGTTGGGAGTTCGAGAGTTCGACGGAAGTTCGGACGGTCGTCGGAGGTTCAGCGAGAACAGATCCGAGAAGTCCAGAAGCTTGCCAAGCGAAGCTCGTCGAAACTCGCCAAGTGGATCGTCGCAAAGTCCAAGAGTATGCCGGATGTCCGCAGAAGGATCACCGAGGGTTTATCGGATGATCGACGGAAGTTCGCCGGAAACTCGCCGGAAGAAGCGATTGACGCATCGGAGCAAAGCTACAGAAGTTGTCTTAGATTTAATCATAGTTAGCACGATGATTAAGCTTGAAAATGGGAGGTGATCCCATTAGCTTAATCTTGGGGCATTTGGGCCCCTGAAAAGATTCAAATTGGGCCGAATGGAGCGAACCATTCGGACCCTGATTGCACCAGGCGGTGCAACCGCCCAGGCCAGGAGGTGCAACCGCCAGGGCTGCGTCTCCCAGCTAGACTGGGCGGTGCAACCGCCCAGAGCTCAGTCTTCGAGCTAGACTGGGCGGTGCAACCGCCCTGACAGAGAGGTAGCACCGCCTGAGCTCGGTCTTCGAGCTCTGGCAGAGCGGTGCAACCGCCTCAGTCAAGAGGTGGCACCGCCGGGGGCTCAGTCTTCGAGCCAGACTCAAGCGGTGCAACCGCCTCTGACAGAGAGGTGCAACCGCCTGGGCTCAGTCTCCGAGCTCTGCCAGGCGGTGCAACCTCTCCAGTCAAGAGGTGCAACTGCCTGATCCCGGAATTCTGGGATTTGATCGATTTGATCGTTTTGAGCTCCAAATTTGAACTGGGTTGGGGCCTATAAATACCCCACCCATTCAGAACTGAAGAGATAGAGATCCACACCGAATTCTTGATCTTTTCAGTGATTCTAAGAGCTCAAATTTGTGTAAAGTCCTAAAGTTCTCCTCCTTCTGTTCTTCAAGTCTTGAGCTGTAAAGAGAGGAGAGAAAGGATCTGTAAGGGTTGTCTCCTGAGCCTGTCAAAAGGAGAGAAACTATAAAAGGGCAGTTAGCCTTCACCCATTGAAGGAAGGCAGCTAGTTGACGTCGGTGACCTCGTCGGAGGAGGAAGCCAAAAGTGGAGTAGGTGAAGACTGACCGAACCACTCTAAATCTCTGGTTTGCTTTTACTTTGAGCATCTTATCATTACTGCAAACCTCCTACATTGCTACTGCCCTCTGCGCCTTTACGAACGAGTTTCTAAGCTCTGATCTTTCAGAATCTGCATTCAAACGTAAATCGTGTTTTCGTACGATCTTCACATTGCAGTTTACGCTTACATTCAGATTCCATTTATAACTGCAAATTGCTTTCTACGTAAAATGCTTTTCAAGGTTCAAAACTGCTTTTAGACGCAAAACTACATTTAGACGTAAAATTACGTTTAGACGTAAAACTGCGTTTAGACGCAAAACTGCGTTTAGACGTAAAACTGCGTTTAGACGTAAAACTGTGTTTAGACGTAAAACTGCGTTTAGACGCAAAACTGCGTTTAGACGTAAAATTGCATTTAGACGTAAAACTGCGTTTAGACGTAAAACTGCGTTTGGACGTAAAACTGAGTTTAGACGCAAACTGCGCTTAGACGCTAACTGTGCTTAGACGCAAACTGTGCTTAGACGCAAACTGCGCTTAGACGCAAACTATGTTTAGACGCAAACTGCGCTTAGACGCAAACTGCGCTTAGACGCAAACTGCACTGTGATTCCGCTTTTATATCGAAATCGTTTTTTATCGGACGAACGCAGCTTTCGTTTTTAAAATCGCTGTAAGATTTCCGCTGCACTAATTCACCCCCCCCCCCCCTCTTAGTGCTCTCGATCCTAACAATTGGTATCAGAGCGGGGTATTTCTCATTTCGGATTTACACCCGAGAGAAATGGCTCTTCAAGAGGGCTTTTCGGTCTTTCGTCCACCGTTCTTTAACGGATTGGACTACACTTATTGGAAAACTCGAATGAGAGTTTTCTTGATTTCTCTAAATCTGGATTTATGGAATATCGTTGAAAACGGTTTTCAACTTCCCTCTAAACCGATGAACGAATGGTCGGATTTAGAGAAGAAGTATTTTTCTTTAAACGCAAAGGCTATGAATGCCTTATTTTGCGCTTTGGACAAAAATGAGTTCAATCGGGTTTCTTTATGCAAAACGGCTTTCGATATCTGGCGCACTCTTGAAATCACGCACGAGGGAACTAGTAGAGTCAAAGACTCGAAAGTTAATATTTTACTGCATGATTTCGAGCTTTTTCATATGAAACCAAGTGAAACCGTTGTTGACATGTACACCCGTTTTATGGATGTCGTCAATGGTTTAAAATCACTTGGTAAAAGCTTTTCGGATTTTGAACTCGTTAACAAAGTTTTGCGCTCACTTTCTAAAACTTGGGATTCAAAAGTAACTGCTATTCAAGAATCGAAAAACTTGAACCAATTTCCACTTGAAGAACTAATTGGTTCATTGATGACATATGAAATGGTGCACAATGCACATGATGAACATGTTGAACACAATCACCTTCCAAAGAACAGGAAGGATTTGGAACTCTGGACAAATGAATGCCACTTGAGCGATGACTCAAGTGATGAGGACAATGATGAACAAAACAACCTTCCAAAGAACAGGAAGGATTTGGGACATAGAACATTTGAAGACCACTCGCATAAGCTCAAGTGATGGTGAACTTAAACTACAAATGAAACGAAAATTAAAAAACAAAAAGAATGGAACTACTTGCTTTGAACGCAAGAAGAAAAACAAAAATTGGGATGAATCGAGCTCCTCCGAAGACGAGGAGAAAATCAACAAAGGCGAGGTGGCAAACTACGCCTTTACGCCTTTTGACGCTGAGGTAATCAAAATGCCTTTAATTTACTTTGAAATTACATGATGCTTTTCATAAAGCATTTTTTTTTTTAATTTTCTTGAAAATTGCATGTTTAATAATCTTATAATGAAAATACAAACAATTAGGAATCATGCTTATCATTCTAGTAATTTTAAAAATAATCATGAAAATTGCATGTTTATGATAAACAAAATGATTTTGATTAAAAATACCTTATGAAATCATGCTATATGTGGTTGAGAAGTAATAATGTGTATCATGTTAATTTCCATTGTTATTTCTCGATGAAATCATGAATCTATTTATAAATTTTGTGAGCCATAAAAATGATTTTGATAATTTAAAATTGAAATAAGTTTTATCAAAATCATAATCTTGATTTATCAAATTGAATGAATTGAAAATGAATAATGAATTTTCTCTTGAATGATTATGACTTATATTCCTTGTATTCATGATATGATTTTTATACAATTCTTTGTACTCATGAAATATTTATCTCATCACCCAATTATTCCTTTTCAATACTCCTCAAGTGATGATATGAATGCATGAGATATTCATGAATTTATTTTGATGTATGCAAATGAGAAGTTTCGATCATGCATGGTAGGATGCAATGTGACAAATTAATATCATGATGATTTAAAATATTTATGATTTGGAATGATGCATATAATAATGAGTTTATTTGTTTTGAAAATGTGCATGTTTTAATTTGAAAATATAATGATGCACAAATAAGATTGATACTAACCTTTGTCATGATTTAAAAATTGATGTAAAGGGTTTTTCCCTTCTTTTTGACAATGACAAAAGGGGAGATAGCTAGCTTGCACAATTCAAGAAGAAAGCAAAAATTGCACTTCTCAAAAGAGAAGAAATTGCTATCTTGAACATCACTAAGAAGTGCTATCTTGCAGATCTCAAGACACACAAATGCAATCATGCAAAATTTGTAATTTTGCACATCATTAAAATTTATGATGCCTTGGTGATTATGCATGTTCTAAAATGTTATAAAATTCACTAGCTTGCATGATGTAGAACTTAGCTATATTGAACATCACCAAGGAATGCTATCTTGCCTATCTCAAGAAGCAAAAAGTTCACTTGCACATCTAGCAAAACTTATATTTCAAGAAGCAAGAGTTGCTTTCTTGAACATCTCAAAATTGCTAGCTTGTGGGCCTTAAAATTTAGAAATTTTTTGCTAGCTTGTATATGGTAAACTTGCTATCATACTACCATGATGATGAGCATGTCTTATCTTTATGATTGTATTTGAAAAACTATGTCAAAAATACGTCCTAATGATTGAACGTGTTAAAATTATTTTTCGAACCTTCTTGATTGAATGATCGAATCACTTGATTGGCATAATGATTTTACACAATTACATGTTGAAAATTATGTGCTTGAATACAAAACTTCCATGATAACAAGTATGCTTTACCTTCATGATTGTAATTGAATATCTATAGCAAAACCTTGTCCGAATGGAAGAAAGAGTCAAATTTCATTTTCGGATTCTCTTGAATCTAACATATCAAGTTCACTCTCTTCCAAACTTAACAAGCATATGTCATATCAAGTTTAGTTCATATCATTGATTTTTGACATATGTAATTAACTAGCAAATACATCTCTCATACACACATCATGTGAAAGATAATTTTTGAGAAATGGATTTGATGAATATGGATGAAAGTGTTTTTACTTGCAAGGATTTATTTCACATACATAACAACAAGCACTTATGCTTAAAATTTGCTTATATCGTTCTCCGTTTTGTTGATGACAAAGGGGGAGAAATATATGAATTGATGCTATCAAGACTGATGCTATGCTTGCATCATCAAGAGATATATGAATTGATATGATTGTCATATTTGCAATGCTTGCATCATTAAGAGATATATGAATTGATGCTATGATTGCCAAACTTGCATTATGCCATGTTTGCATCATGCGTTAAGATATCAAGAACTTGTATCGTAATTTTACGCATTGATATCTTACCATGTGATGAAATGCTACAATTGATAAACACTTGAAATGTTTGCGTTATGATATCAAAAGCTTACATCGCAATTTTTCATGTTGATATTTGATATTAGCAAACTTGCATGATGATAAAACTTGATATTATGATTTTCATGCAATGAGTTGAACCAATATCACACACACTTGATTGTGGTACTTCTCCTTTTTGTTGATGACAAAGGGGGAGAAGTATGTTGATGACATGACATGTGATGCATAAGTTTATGCATATGTTCATGTTGACGTGTTGCAAGTATTCATGATGAATATTGCAATGACTTGAATTCAGTTTGAATTCAAGGTTCTATCAATATGACATATTGATAGGGGGAGTTTGTTTAAACTCTGGGAGTTAAGGTTAACTCCGTTTATGATGACATGTTGCTTAAATTTTTGAATCTAAGAGTTTCTATCAATATGGCATATTGATAGGGGGAGTTTGTTTAAACTCTGGGAGTTAAGTTTAACTCCGTCATCAAGTAGTTGTCATCATAAAAAAGGGGGAGATTGTTGAATCTCGTATTTTGATGATGAAACTACTTGATATATGTTTATGATTTAATCTGCGTTTTGAGTGGCGCAGGGTGCTTCGATCAGGATGAGATAATTAAAGCAGGAAAATCATGTTGTGCCGAAGGAACATGTCAGAAGATTGGACGTCGGGCCGGTGGATCGGTCGACGTATCGACAGAAGGCTTCGGGCCGTGAACTCGGGCATCGGGCCAAGAAGAGCGGGTATTGTGCCAAGGATATCGGAGTTGCGGAGTCAACTGGCCGATTGGGCAATAGGCTGCAGGAGAGGACGATGCGCCGAAGAATCGGACGAAGCGTCGAGGGACCAATGACATGTCGGACAACTTGGTTAATTGCTTAGGATTAATTGTCTCGATCGAAGTTTTGTTTTGGTGTGCAGGATTAACTACGATGAGAGTAAGACAAGCAGCAGGTGTTGCGCCGGAGTCAAGATCATGATCACGTTGGGAGTTCGAGAGTTCGACGGAAGTTCGGACGGTCGTCGGAGGTTCAGCGAGAACAGATCCGAGAAGTCCAGAAGCTTGCCAAGCGAAGCTCGTCGGAACTCGCCAAGTGGATCGTCGCAAAGTCCAGGAGTATGCCGGATGTCCGCAGAAGGATCACCGAGGGTTTATCGGATGATCGACGGAAGTTCGCCGGAAACTCGCCGGAAGAAGCGATTGACGCATCGGAGCAAAGCTGCAGAAGTTGTCTTAGATTTAATCGTAGTTAGCACGATGATTAAGCTTGAAAATGGGAGGTGATCCCATTAGCTTAATCTTGGGGCATTTGGGCCCCTGAAAAGATTCAAATTGGGCCGAATGGAGCGAACCATTCGGACCCTGATTGCACCAGGCGGTGCAACCGCCCAGGCCAGGAGGTGCAACCGCCAGGGCTGCGTCTCCCAGCTAGACTGGGCGGTGCAACTGCCCCAGCCAGGCGGTGCAACCGCCCAGAGCTCAGTCTTCGAGCTAGACTGGGCGGTGCAACCGCCCTGACAGAGAGGTAGCACCGCCTGAGCTCGGTCTTCGAGCTCTGGCAGAGCGGTGCAACCGCCTCAGTCAAGAGGTGGCACCGCCGGGGGCTCAGTCTTCGAGCCAGACTCAAGCGGTGCAACCGCCTCTGACAGAGAGGTGCAACTGCCTGGGCTCAGTCTCCGAGCTCTGCCAGGCGGTGCAACCTCTCCAGTCAAGAGGTGCAACCGCTTGATCCCGGAATTCTGGGATTTGATCGATTTGATCGTTTTGAGCTCCAAATTTGAACTGGGTTGGGGCCTATAAATACCCCACCCATTCAGCACTGAAGAGATAGAGATCCACACCGAATTCTTGATCTTTTCAGTGATTCTAAGAGCTCAAATTTGTGTAAAGTCCTAAATTTCTCCTCCTTCTGTTCTTCAAGTCTTGAGCTGTAAAGAGAGGAGAGAAAGGATCTGTAAGGGTTGTCTCCTGAGCCTGTCAAAAGGAGAGAAACTGTAAAAGGGCAGTTAGCCTTCGCCCATTGAAAGAAGGCAGCTAGTTGACGTCGGTGACCTCGTCGGAGGAGGAAGCCAAAAGTGGAGTAGGTGAAGACTGACCGAACCACTCTAAATCTCTGGTTTGCTTTTACTTTGAGCACCTTATCATTACTGCAAACCTCCTACATTGCTACTGCCCTCTGCGCCTTTACGAACGAGTTTCTAAGCTCTGATCTTTCATAATCTGCATTCAAACGTAAATCGTGTTTTCGTACGATCTTCACACTGCAGTTTACGCTTACATTCGGATTCCATTTATAACTGCAAATTGCTTTCTACGTAAAACGCTTTTCAAGGTTCAAAACTGCTTTTAGACGCAAAACTACATTTAGACGTAAAATTACGTTTAGACGTAAAACTGCGTTTAGACGCAAAACTGCGTTTAGACGTAAAACTGCGTTTAGACGTAAAACTGCGTTTAGACGCAAAACTGCGTTCAGACGTAAAACTGCGTTTAGACGTAAAACTGCGTTTGGACGTAAAACTAAGTTTAGACGCAAACTGCGCTTAGACGCTAACTGTGCTTAGACGCAAACTGTGCTTAGACGCAAACTGCGCTTAGACGCAAACTGCGCTTAGACGCAAACTGCACTGTGATTCTGCTTTTATATCGAAATCGTTTTTTATCGGACGAACGCAGCTTTCGTTTTTAAAATCGCTGTAAGATTTCCGCTGCACTAATTCACCCCCCCCCCCCTGCTTAGTGCTCTCGATCCTAACAAGTTTATGATAACATGTTGCTTGGATTTTTTAATCCAAGAGTTTCTATCAATATGACATATTGATAGGGGGAGTTTGTTTAAACTCCAGGAGTTTAGTTAACTCCGTCATCAATTGGTTGTCATCATAAAAAAGGGGAAGATTGTTGAATCTCGTATTTTGATGATGAAACCAATTAATAAGTGTTTATGATTTGATCTGCATTTTTAGTGACGTAGGATGCTTCGATCAGGATGAGACAATTAAAGTACGAAGAATAATGTTTGGCCGAAGGAAAACATGTTAGAAGATTGGACGTCGGGCCAGAAGATCGGTCGATGTATCGATAGAAGGCTTCGAGCCATAGATTCAGGCATCGGGCCAAGAAGAGCGGATATTGCACTAAGGATATCGGAGTTGTGGAGTCAACTGACCGATTGGGCAATAGGCCCAAGAGAGGATGATGCGCCGAAGAATCGAACGAAGCGTCGATGGACCAATGATGTGCCGGACAACATGATTCAAGCTTAGTAATAATTGTCTAGATCGAAATGTGTTTTACATATGCAGGATTAACTACGATAGCAAGGCATAAAGCAAAATAAAGTCCTGAAGTCAAGGACATGATTTTATTGGGAGTTCGAGAGTTCATTGGAAGTCCAAACGTTCGTCGGAAGTTCTATAGGAACCAACCAAGAAGTCTAGGAGCTTGCCAAAGAAGCTCATCGGAACTCGCCAAGAAGATCATCGTGAAGTCCAGGAGCTTGTCGGGAGTTCGCTAGAACATTACCGAGAGATCGTCGGAAGTTCATCGGAAGATCGCCGGAAGAAACCAAGACTTACGGACTTGTTTAGCTTAAGTATATCTTAGATTTTGTAGTTAGTATATAATTGGGTTTGGAATTGGGCCAACCCAATTATGGGCCGGTTGGGCCCATGTAAGAACTGTGTTGGTCCCAATGAAAAAGCCCAAACAGTAAGCTAAGAGGTGACACCATCGTTGCATAGTCTTCGAGACTATGTCAGGTGGTGGTACCACCGGTCTAGGCGGTGGTACCACCTAGACACAGCCTCCGAGAGGCTACAGGCGGTGGTACCACCAGTTAGGCGATGGTATCGCCCAGTGCAGTGTCAATGTCAGACTGACATTGACGATGGTACCGCCTAGCACAGGCGATGGTACCACCTAGACCTAGGAAACCTGAGATGAGATATTTTTTGGCTCCAAGTTTAAATCAACTTGAAGCCTATAAATACCCCTCTCATCCCTGGTTAAAATATACAAGCACAGAGAATTTAAAAGTGAGAAAACACTGCTACAATCTCTTGAGAAATTTCCTCCTCCATTCTAAGTTTAGAATTCTGTAAGAGAGGAGTGAGTGCTTGTAAGGGTTGTCTCCTAAACCTGGGAAAAAGAGAAGAGGGGTGTAAAAGGTGGTTGGTCTTCGCCTATTGAAGGAAGACCGATAGTGGATGCCGGTGGTCTCGACGGAAGATGAATCGGCGAAGTGGATATAGGTCACGATGATCGAGCCACTCTAAAATTTGGTTTGTGTTTACGCTTTGAGTAATTTACTTTCATAGCAAACTACCTCACATTCTTGCTTTACATCCACTATGCTTTTCGTTTGCTTTCAAGCTATCTTTCCAAGATCGATTTTTATTGTATGAAAGTATTTTATGAAACCAACGGTTTTACCGCTGCACTAATTTACCCCTCCTCTTAGTGCCGATCCCGTTCCTAACAAAGATATCACATTCTCAAAGCTACCACTATTGATGATCTCTATGCACACCTTGCCATAAGAAGTGCAATACGTTCTTTCTCACCCAACTTTCATCCTCGACCACATAGGACACTTGTAAGCTATGTTGCAGTACAATAGAGAAACCATGGTCAGCATAAGTAACCTCTTCCTCATCATCATCATATTTTGGTTCTTCGCTAGCTTCATCTTCTCCTCCATCACTATGATCTTCAACCAAAGTGACAATCCTTCTATTTGGACAATCTGAAGCAATATGCCCAAAACCATGACATTTAAAATATTTTTGACCACTTGGGTAGAAAAATTAAGTGTTTGTTTGTTACCAGCAGATCCTTCACTCTTGTCTTGCACCTTTAATACCTTGCTCTGGACAGTAGGCTTGGAATTTTCTTCCTTCGTATAGCCTTCTTTTGACCCATACCGAGAACTCTTTTCAAACTTCTATTGTTTTTCAACTTTTAAAGCTAACTTTCTCATATCATTTAAAGTCAAATATGGCTGTAGTTGAACCACTTTAGCAATCTCATATTTCAGACTTCCTAAGTATCTTGCAATAGTTTGCTCTTCCGGTTCCACTAGCTCTCCTTTTAACATGAGATTATCTAATAATGGATCCTCCCCTATTGGGTATTATATCTCCATCCATCGATCCAAGCCTCTTAAATTAGTGGATTTCTATCCAATAATATCTTATGGGCTCTTATTGGATCTCGTCCATAGGATCCAATAATTCAGTGGCTCCAGCGGATGTCTCATATCTGAACCTCTACTCATCGCAATTCCTACCATATGTGTGTAACCCTCTAGGCCCAATATCGAGCTGGCCATGAGTCATACTTGTCAAAACTCCTTTTGGCTTAGTGAATTATTATCTCTATAATAATTTACTCGACTCATCGACTACGGACGTACTAGGCCACTACGTCGTAGTCCCCAAACGATATATGGGAATCCAATCCATTGAACTTGTCTGTCCTTAGTTACCATATACCTATAATCCCTCATCCATGGTGCTATTAGACCCAAACGGTTTCTACTAGAGTCTTGCTCTAATTAGATTCTCCCTGAGAACTATTTCTCTCTCAATTCGAATGACCCTGGCCGGGGATTTGTTTGAACAAGAATACATAGACATTCCTCTCATGACACCGAGAGTAGATGATCCTCTATTGACACTTAATAGCCATCATAAGATTGACTACCACTCTCGAAGACTGGTTATGCTAGATTTGGGATATCCAAACCTATAAGCATGGTATCAAAGAGTTGAGCACTCATATAGGACATCCTTGGTGTCTCAAGTCTAAAGACTAGATACACCATTGGGACCACGGAATCGTTGTCTAACCAGAAGGCATCATCAACTATCCAGTATTCAGTAAGCGGATCAATTAATGAACTCATTCTCCAATGAGCACATATATTATATCTCTAGTGTCCCCACACGAGCAGTTATGAGACTAGTTGCATCCATCATATGGATGGGTATACAACACATCAGTTTGTCCGATTATCTCGATGTCCCTCTCGAGTAACCTATGACTGGGATTATTTAGGATCTGTATTTAAGGCGGATCAGTCTCAATATCATGATCTCATCACGATCCGATTCTGATTATACAAATTCAATGACATTAATATATATATATATATATATATATATATATATAAAGTGATAAAATATCAAAATATAATAAGCAAAAAGACTGTGTCAAGTCACATGTGTCATCACTCACGTGGTTAGCTTGTAGAGCACATATGACTAGTAGATAGAGGATCATCTACTCTTAGTGTCATAAGAGAAATATCTCATGTATTCTTGTTCAAACAAATCACTGGCTGGGTCATTCGGATTAAGAGAGAAAGAGATCTTTGGGAGAATTCGATTAAAGCGAGACTCGAGTAGAAATCATATGGGCTTGATAACACCATGCCCAGTATATGGTATCTAGGATATTAGATAGATAAGAGATTATAGGTACATGATAACTAATGACAAATAGGTCTAAAGGATTAATTTTTTTTGTATCGTTCGGGAACTATAGCATAGTAACTTAGTACGTCCGTAGTCGATGAGTCAAATGAATTATTAGAGAAATAATAATTTAATGAGCCAAAAGGAGTTTTAATATATATGACTCACGACCAGCTTAATATTGCACCTAGAGGGTCACACATATATGGTAGGTATTGTGACAAGTAGAGATTCGCATATAAGATATCCGCTAGAGCTCCTATTTTATTGAATATCCAATAAGCCCCTAAATTATTGGATCCTATGGATAAGATCTAATAAGAGCAAATGAGAGATTATTAGGTAGAAGCTCACTAATCTAAGAGGCTTGGGAAGTTGATTGAAGATCCAATACCCAATAGGGTAATATCCATTAGGGTTAAGTTGATAGGGGTTCTCTATAAATAAGAGAGAACTATAAAGGGGCATAAGCTAGGCCTTTTTTTGTTGCCACCTCCTATTCTCCTCTCTCAGTTTCCTCAGCCAACAACCCATATTTGGAGTGTATGGAGATTTGGGCAGCGATTCAAGGAGCGTCTTTGTAGCCTCTATTGTGTGGATTATTACAAGAGAGGAGAACAATTGACCTCTTTCATCCTCTCTTATAAATATGTATAAATTAAGAGATATACGATCTTCCTAGGTAGCACAACTATCTCATATATGATTTTTAGTTTTATAAATTTTTATGCACTAATTTTGCATACTTTTTGTGAAAATATAAGATTCTTGGTTTTTGCTCTTTCATACGAGGGCTATCTCGCCTTGGTAGGTAAAGCTATCCTCGTTAACTTGGTTGTAAACTATATTTCTACTCACACCCTTCTCAATTCCTAGACTTTGGATGAAACATTTAGGATCATAGAGAAAATTATTCATAACTTTTTTTTTTTAAATGATAGCCTTGATCACTATATATGCAAGCATATAATTTGGGAGAGAATCACTAGTCTTAAATGGCTAGGAGGTGCTGGCATATGGGATTGAACTTTGGTTAAGATAACCATTAACATAAAGTGTATCCTTTCTCTCTTAAACCATGAGGACAAGTTGTGGGTCAAAATATTAATCGCAAAGTATGGGACGCTTCAACCACTTGGGCCAACAATTTCCCCTTCAACCACTAATCGACATTCATGAATGTCAACCTTATGGGAAACTTTGATACTATATTTGATATGTTTGCTGCAAGGACCTGGGACATGGTGAAGGTTAATGCAGCTTTTCATTGTTAGTCAAGAGCATAGTGGGTATGTATGTGCCACTTACCCTCAATGATAATGCATGGGTCTAGGATGATTTAATGGTGTTATGGTACATTCTGATTGTCTTAAAAGTGAAATTTTTTTTTGTGGAATCGCCTCCCTACCGTGTTGATTTGTTTGTAAAACTTTTCCATGGGCAACTTAAGTTTTGCTTGGTCTGTCATTTGTTTTTTTATTCTCCTTTATTTCTTTTTCAAGTGCAATTATAATCTCATTCTAGAATCTAATGAGATTTTAAAGAACCAACTCGTTGTATACATTTAATCATCTAATGAGATGAAACTTATATTAAGATGGATTCAATGGTCGATGGCAATTGATAACATTAGGCTTGAATGCTTCAATGATTGTAGAAAAGTGTGAAACTTGACAGGGAAGTCTTTCCATATCACTACAATAAATACATCGTTCGAGTTGGTTGGAAGTATGCATGTATTCACCATATACATGCATGTATGTAGGTGAAAAAAATGCATCTTCTACTCTGAATTAGGACCGCATAAGTTCTATAATTTGAATGCTAACCTTGGAAACATTTAAAGAAATGGAGTTTGGCTCCTCCTATTCTCTTGATTTTGATGGGAAATCATGAACTCCTGCAATATTTATTAAATGGCGAATATTTCTTTTAAAAAGTATCAGGCTGGAATGAATTAGCAATTAGCGATTATTTTTAAGGACAATGATCATTTTTTAAAAAATAATATTTTCTATTTTTATTATATATGAACTAATCGTCTGATTTATTTGTTAATGTTTATATATATATATATATATATATATATATATATATATATATATATATATATATATATATATATATATATATATATATATATAAGAAAACAACAATCACATGCACGCATATAACGCAGACTCTCACGTGCACGCATTTTGATGTAGACTTGCATCGTTTCAGAGTGCCTCTTCCTCCTCTTAAGGACGCCACACCTCCACCGTTCGTCTCCACCTCTCCTCCTCCTCCTGTATCTTGATGTTGTCCCTTACCGTGGAATAAGATTGCGTTTCGTCGCACTCTTGTAGAGCAGAGGAAGAGACAATGGGAACAGCCATGAAGACCGTGGTGAAGATCCGGCAGATCGTGCAGCTGAAGCAGATGATGCGGCGGTGGAGGTTCCTGAGCCTACGCCGCCGCCAAGCCGAGCCCGACCCCGAGCCAGACTTGGAGACCAACTCCGGTTCGAGCCGGCCGGTTCCGTCCGGGTTCCTTGCCGTGTACGTGGGGCCTGAGCGGCGGCGCTTCGTGATCCCGACCCGGTTCCTGAACCTGCCGGTGTTTGCGGCGCTGCTGCAGCGGGCAGAGGAGGAGTACGGGTTCCAGCTTGCCGGCGGCCTGGCCCTACCCTGCAACCCGGCCTTCTTCCGCTGGCTCCTCGACGCGCTCCACCGGGACGAGCAACGGTGCAAGTTCGTCAGCCTCAATACCTTGGAAGCCCTCTTCGCCGACCTCAGCGGCGGCGCCTCCTCGCCCTGTCGGGAATACTCCGTTGTGTCCTACAACGGCTTCTCTCCTCTCCTCCCCAAGACTAGGGTTCGATAAGCCACACGCCTTCTCTGCTTTCATTTTCCTCCTTATTTTGAGCTATTTTGTTCTCATTTTTGTATAGATGAATTGGGAAATAATATGAAGAGAGCGTTAATTTTCATCCATGAGATCCTAAAAATTTAGGACTAATAAGAGATGTGAATTTTATGGGTTTCTTAATTGATACTCTTTTCTTTATTCTGAAAAAATAAAATAAAAACTTACTCCATCTCTCATTTTTAATCTGAACTAATTTTATTCTCATTTTATTGAAAAAATAAAATAAAATGGGTTTTTTCAATGATGGATTAAAACCCTAATCATGTTTTATGATGATCTTGTGCTGATCCAATGGAATTATTAGCTGCTGCTTTTATTTCAAGTAATTTTTAATTATTAAATGATATATATGTATGTATGTACGTATGTATGTATGTATGTATGTACGTATGTATGTACGTATGTACGTATGTATGTATGTATGTATATATATATATATATATATGTATGTATATATATATATATATATGTATATATATATATATATGTATATATATATATATGTATATATATATATAAATTGGAAGCAATAGAATTTAAAAGTGTTGATTATTTCTCAAACGATAGTTGAAAATGTTCGAATTCTCACTTCCAAATCATCCAACAAAACAAGTCCAACCTATATTATGCATGGTTTGATTGGACTATATTTTGATGGAATAGCCCTTAAAAATAAAATCCCAAAATGAAAACTTTCTCTGTGTATTATTTTCAATTTAGGAATTTTCAATTTTCTGTGTATTATTTCAAGAATCTTAATCTAACTCATCATCTCATCCAACTTACAAAATTATGGAGATTGGATTCTCTCCAATTTAAGTGTAAATGAAGGGTTTGAATCAGTGAAGCTATAACTTGTGAAAATTGTTGATGATGTTGTTAATCGTAGTCGTGGAATCATTTATGCATGAAGTCTTCGAGCAATAAACTTAAAAGTCACACAATTCCTTGTCAACCTCTCTCCATTATTAGTTGATTGATTTTCTTGAACTTCTTGCAACTTGCTAGAGTGATATGTGCAAATGTCTTTTTATGTGTGCCCACAAGTAGAATTTGTATCGCGTCCCATTCAACGTAGCAATCAGCATCTTCTCAATAATGATCCTTGCCTCTTTTCAAGCTCAATTAGGTGATGGTCATCTACATGCTAGGATTTGTTATCTACATGTAATACTTTTTAAAGCCAAGTTACTTTTTTTTAGTGTAAAATAAGTTTTAATAAAACAACTATAACGCATGAGATATATATATATATATATATATATATATATATATATATATATATATATATTGTGGGTTTTTGGCTTTTTTTTCTTTTTGGTGTGTTGTAAGAAAGGAACCTGTAATGATCGCATGGTGGTGGCCCCTCTTATTTTGACAATCTGCACAACCTTTTTTTGTTCTTGGACTTTGAATGGCCTGAGAGGATTCTTTGATGATGCTGAAGTGTGTTGTTGGCATCTCAAATAAATGTGGTCAGAAGTTGATTCCTGAAAGATCATTGGCTGGATGATTCAATGCAGTCTCTGGGTCTTGTCATCATCAAATCTTTGATATATTAGATGATTGCATGTACAATAAATAATACATTGTGTTCGAGAGTTTATCATCATTACACGTTTGATATTTTTGTGCAGGAGCATCACAAACCTGAGCATGCTTTCTATTATGTTTGACATTATGATTATTAATTAAATGATTGATCAATATATTTGCAGAAAAAAATAAACTACGTTGATAAATGTTAGGTGTGGAGTGAAATGTTAGATGAATATATTAATTTTAGAAAATAAATAATATCGATTAAAGTGGGGCTATGGTACCATAATTTTCTAAGTTGTTAACCATAGAAAATAAATAATCTCGATTTATTTTTAGAAAATAAATTCACCTGTCGGATTCCCAAGTTTTTGAAGTAGCTTTTACATAGATAGACAAAAAGAAGAAGGTTTAGACAACAACAAAATATTTCCTCGATTGAATTGATCACCACAAAGTAGTAAAAGGATTAATTTTCACTAACTCAAAATTGAGTTAATATTTTTCTTGTTCTGTGCTTACTAATTGCACAATTCCTTTAAAAAGTACATATAGATAATTCTTTTTAGAAAAAAGGATCATTCTTATCATTAGTTAGTCTTCAGGCAATAAACATGTTCTTTCCACCACCAAGTATTTGAAATCTTCCATCCAAAACACACTCAGCAATTCAAGAACATGCATTGCACAGTTGTTTTGTCAAATGCCTCTTGCCTTGTGAAGTCACAGGGTCTTGGAGTTATCTGGTATGACATCTGATGGAATAGATTTTTCATTTCATCTTCTTCACCTTTCCTCTTGGGATTAGGAATATTAATTCTTTCAAAATATTTCACTTGGGATTATTTGAAAAATCCTTTCTTTTAATGTACTTTGGCTATATATATATAAGCCTTTGTAGTGACTGTTTTAACAAAGATTGAGATTCATTTTCAAGTTTTTGATTATTGATTGATATACAAAGGAGATTGTTAATGGAAAAAAAATCCTTGACAAAACTTCTGCCCTATCGATTCACAATCTTACAGCCGATTCTTTTGTTCGGACATTATGAACTAAATAAAATGAAGCCATAATTTGCAACCATCAAACCAATCCCTTATTGTTATGTAAGTGATGGCTACAACAACACTGCTCCAAGCATTTCTTAAGTGAGATAGGATCGTCTAGAAATATCCAAATTTTGATTTCATACTAGAATGCAATGATTCACTCAAGCTTATTGTTGGTCTTATAGGTTTCACTTATATAATTAAGAAAGCAATTGTTGGGAACATAGTACAGCTTCTAATTCATGTAATGATGCAATGCTTTGTTGGGCTGATAGCCCATATTCAGCCCATGTGGGCTTTATCAGCCCACAGCCCATACTCAGCCCCTAATCTTAACCTAACCCTAATTAAGATTAGGGGGTGTGATGGTTGCGTTTTAGAGGCAGATTAAAGCTATAAAAAGGTAGCAACGAGGCAGATCTTTGGTGTGACGAGATTCCAAAGAGAAGGAGAACAAGGCAGAAAAGGAAAAGAAAGAAAGGGAAGAAGACAAGGACAACGCAGAGAGACTGTTCTCAATCATCTAGCAGTGTTCTCATTTTAGGTTAGATCAAATCTACAGTAGGCTCTTGCTGTGATTACTTGGGAGGTTTTAGATATTGTGGGCAGTGACATGATCCTTGTATCCCAATTATTCTCTTGTGGTTGTTACTAGGGTTTTGGGCAAGATATTGAGATTTGTACATTCATTATTCTCATAGTGGATTATCTCTAGTTTGCCCCGTGGTTTTTACCCTTCACATTGAAAGAGTTTTTCACGTATATCTTGGTGTTCTGTTTGATTGTGTTTCCATTTTATTCCGCTGCGTATTTTGGTCTTCTAGTATTTGTTCCTATACAAAGGTTATTCCTGTTTATATCCCCATCAACTGGTATCAGAGTGGGGTTTTGGTGATTTAATTTTTGTATTTGAATATGGAGGCCAGTAATATTTCTCGTATGATTAGTTTGAATGGAAACAATTAGATGATATGGAAACCAAGAATGGAAGATCTCTTGTATTGCAAAGATTTGTCTGGACCTTTGCAAGGGGATAGTGCAAAACCTACAACTATGACAGATGATGAGTGGAAGAGGTTAGATCGAAAAACAATTGGGTTTATTAGACAGTGGCTTGATGATAGTGTCTTTCACCATGTTTCTACTAAAATTTCTGCATATTCTCTTTGGAAAAAATTGGAAAGTCTCTATGAAAGAAAAACAGCTGGCAACAAAGCTTTTTTGATCAGAAAACTTGTGAACCTAAAATATAGAGAGGGTGCGTCTATTGCTGAGCATTTGAATGAAATACAGAGTATTACTAACCAGTTATCCTCTATGAAAATGTCTCTTGATGATGAGTTGCAGGCATTGTTACTTCTCAGTTCATTACCAGAAAGTTGGGAGACACTGGTGGTTTCCCTCAGTAATTCTGCACCAGATGGTATTGTCACTATGAGTCAAGTAACAAGCAGTTTGTTGAATGAGGAGTTGAGAAGAAAGAGTTCAGCAACATCTCAGAATGATTCACAGGCACTTATCTTAGAGAATAGAGGAAGGTCAAAGTCTAGAAGCAGTTCACGTATGGGTAGGAGCAAGTCAAGATCAAGAAAAAATATTTTTTGCTATAACTGTGGTGAGAAAGGACATTACAAGAACCAATGTAAGCAACCTAAGAAGAACAAGAAAAAGGGAAAATAAGTGGAGTCTACAGAGTCAAAGGATAATACTACAACTACTGTAGGGTGGTGATTATTTGATTTTGTCTCCTTCTAATGATATTTTTTCTTGTGTGTGTCAGGATCTTGAGTGGGTGATTGACACAGGTGCTTCTTATCATGCTACACCTCGGAGAGAGTTTTTTGCTACATACAGGTCTGGAAACTTTGGTGTTGTCAAGATGGGCAACTATGGCACAGCAGACATCATTGGCATGGGTGATATCCATTTAAAGACCATCCTTGGCTGCAAGTTGGTACTTAAGGATGTGAGGCATGTGGTTGACTTGAGGCTGAATTTAATTTCAGTTGGAAGACTAGATGATAAAGAGTATGAAAGCAGATTTCACAGAGGGCAATGGAAGCTCTATAAGGGTTCTCTTGTTATAGCTAGTGGAAAGAAATGTCATACTTTGTACAGGTTGCAGGCTAAAGCTTATGGTGAGCAGTTAAATGCTACAGAGAAAGACTTCAGTATGGAGTTGTGGCATAGGCGATTGGGACACATGAGCGAGAAGAGGCTGCAAGCTCTTTCCAAGAGAGAGGTATTACCAGATCTCAGAGGTATACATCTGAACCCTTGTATTGATTGTTTGGCTAGTAAACAACATAGAGTTTCATTTGCTAGTGCTGCTTTGTCTAGAAAAATGCATGCCTTAGATCGTGTTTATACAGATGTATGTGGTCCTTTGAGGACAAAAACTCCTCGTGGATCTGTTGATGTTCTTGGTATAAGTGGTGCACTTTATTTTGTCACTTTTATAGATGATTTTTCCAAGAAAGTTTGGACTTATGCTTTGAAGACCAAAGATCAGGTTATTAATGTCTTCAAAGAGTTTTATGCTAGGGTTGAAAGGGAGATAGAAAGGAAATTGAAATGCATAAGATCAGATAATGGTGGTGAGTATACGGGATTGTTTAATGACTATTGCAGGTCATATGGGATCCAACATGAGATGACAGTTCCTGGTACACCTTAGCATAATGCAATTGCAGAGAGGATGAACTGCACCATCATGGAAAAGATTAGATGTATGCTTTCACAGGCCAAGCTACCCAAAAGGTTTTGGGATAAGGCTTTGAGGACTGCAGTTGATGTGATCAACTTATCACCATGTACAGCCCTAGATGATGATATTGCAAAGCATGTATGGTCAGGGAAAGATGTTTCCTACAGGCATTTGAGAGTGTTTGGTTGTCGTGCATTTGCACATGTTCCAGATAATGAGAGGTCCAAGCTGAAGGGTAAGTCTAAAGAATGTATTTTTCTTGGTTACTCACATGATCAGTTTGGTTACAGGCTTTGGGATCTAGAAAAGCAGAAGGTGTTCAGGAGCAGAGATGTGGTCTTCTTTGAGGATCAAACCTTTGAGGATTCGAAGAAGAAGACACCAGCCAAGACTTCTGCAGAAGGATTAGCAGATTGTGACCCAGTTATTCCTCCAGTATATTAGGGTGATGGGGGAGATGTGCAGGAAAATAGTGTAGAGCCTGATGTTGATTTACCTGCAGGACATGTTGAGCAAGAAGAAGTAGGAGAGCAAGTTCCTCCAGAACCTTAGTTGAGAAGATCTTCTAGACAACGTCAACCTTCCAGAAGATACTCTACAGATGAGTATGTGATGCTTACTGATGCAGGTGAACCAGAGAGTTACCAGGAAGCAGTTGAGAGTGAGCAGAAAGAGAAGTGGTTAGTTGCTATGCAGAAAGAGATGGATGCTCTTCAGAAGAACCACACTTATGATTTGGTGCTGCTACCAAATGGAATGAAGGCCTTGAAGAACAAGTGGGTTTTTAGGTTGAAGACTCAAGAATATTGTTCTCAACCAAAGTACAAAGCTAGATTGGTTGTGAAAGGCTTTGGTCAAAAGAAAGGTATTGACTTTGAAGAGATATTTTCTCCTGTTGTTAAAATGTCTTCTATTCGTGTTGCTCTTGGTATTGCTGCTAGCTAAGACTTGGAGGTTGAGCAGTTAGATGTGAAGACAGCTTTCCTTTATGGTGATTTGGAGGAGGAAATTTATATGGAGCAACCAGAAGGCTTCAAAGTCAAAGGTAAAGATAATTTTGTCTGTAAGTTGAAGAAGAGCTTGTATGGGCTAAAGCAAGCTCCAAGACAGTGGTACAGAAAGTTTGATTCATTTATGACAGAAAATAGATACAAAAGAACGGCTTCAGATCATTGTGTGTACATCAAATGGTTTGGTGAGGATTTTATTATTCTCTTACTTTATGTTGATGACCTGCTTATTCTTGGGAAAGATATGTCTAAAATTGACAGGTTGAAGAAGGAACTGAGTGAGTCTTTTGCAATGAAGGACTTGGGACCAGCAAAGCAAATACTAGGCATGCAGATTTCCCGTGACAGGAAAAACAAGAAGATTTGGTTGTCACAGGAGAAATACATCGAGAAGGTATTGGAAAGATTTAGTATGAGCAATGCTAAGCTAGTTGGTTCTCCTCTTGTAGGTCACTTCAAGTTGTGCTCAGAACAGAGTCCGTCAAGTGATGAGGAGAAGGAGAAAATGCAAAAGGTTCCTTATGCTTCAGCAGTTGGAAGTTTAATGTATGCAATGGTATGTACGAGGCCAGACATCGCATATGCAGTGGGTGTTACTAGCAGATTTCTTGCAAATCCAGGCAAAGAGCACTGAGCAGCAGTGAAGTGGATTTTTAGATATCTCAAAGGGAGCTCTAAGGTTTGTTTAAGCTTTGGAGGTCGACCACCTGTGTTAACAGGTTACACAGATGCAGATATGACAAGAGATATAGATACGAGGAAGTCTACTTCAGGTTATGTACTTACTTTTGCAGGGGGAGCTGTGTCATGGCAATCCAGGTTGCAAAGGTGTATTGCTCTCTCTACCACAGAAGCAGAATATATTGCTGCTACAGAGGTATGCAAAGAAATGTTACGGATGAAAGAATTCTTATAAGAATTGAGGCTGAAACAGGAAAATTATGTGGTGCATTGTGACAGCCAGAGTGCCATCCATTTGTGTAAGAACCCAATGTTTCATTCCAAGTCAAAGCATATAGATGTCAGATACCACTGGATTCGAAATGTATTTGAAGAGAAGCAGTTGCAGCTTCAGAAAATTCATACAGATGACAACGGAGCAGACATGTTGACGAAGACCTTACCAAAAGAAAGACAAGAGATATGCCGACAGTTGGTCGGTATGGCTTCACATTGAGGAGTCATGGGACAGCCTCCCTTATGGGCTGAAGGGAGAGGTTGTTGGGCTGATGGCCCATATTCAGCCCATGTGGGCTTTATCAGCCCACATCCCACACCCCCTCTTAACCTAACCCTAATTAAGATTAGGGGGGTGTGGTGGCTGCATTTTAGAGGCAGATTAAAGCTATAAAAAGGCAGCAACGAGGTAGATCTTTGGTGCAACGAGATTCTAAAGAGAAGAAGGAGAACAAGGCAGAAAAGGAAGAGAAAGAAAGGGAAGAAGACAAGGACAACGCAGAGAGACTGTTCTCAATCATCTAGCAGTGTTCTCATCTCAGGTTAGATCAAATCTACAGTAGGCTCTTGCTGTGATTACTTGGGAGGTTTTAGATATTGTGGGCAGTGACGTGATCCTTGTCTCCCAGTTATTCTCTTGTGGTTGTTACTAGGGTTTTGGGCAAGAGATTGAGATTTGTACATTCATTATTCTCATAGTGGATTATCTCTAGTTTGCCCTGTGATTTTTACCTTTCACATTGAAGGGGTTTTCCACGTATATCTTGGTGTTCTGTTTGATTGTGTTTCCATTTTATTCCGCTGCGTATTTTGGTCTTCTAGTATTTGTTCCTATACAAAAGTTATTTCTGTTTATATCCCCATCATGCTTTGCTCTATTGGAAGTCTGGAGAGCATTGCTCAGGAGGATTATAGAGGGAATATATATACACATACATATATATATATATATGTATATATGTATATATATATACATATATACATATGTATATATGTATATATATATATGTATATATATATATATAAGGTTCTATGCTATTTTCCTATCGTTTTTATGATATAATCGTGAAAACTCTGGGCTTAGCTACTTTAGGAAGAGCAACTACAAATTGTGTATCACCCTTAGCTCTCATTGATTATGATTGAACCAATAAAAAAAATGAATATAAACAATGTAATACTACTGTAAGTGTACAAGTCCATCAACCTACCGAAGTCCTATCGGTATCTTTTGTCATCATATGACATTAGAATGAAAGAAGATTGGTTGAGACGTCCTTCTAGCATTAATTTAATAGTAAACTATTTGATCAATTTTGGATAATGCGCGTATTCACATAATCTTAAGGATAAAAGAGATTTGACGGACTTATGAGCCCTTAGTTCCTATACTCTTCAATCATTATGAAACTAAATGATGTTATCAGTAACCTTCTCAAAGGTATCAATAATATGAGGACCGACTTGACACGGTAGTCCCATAATTAAGACCAAAATGATCGCTTGCTTCTTCCGACCATATTTAGGTGACACTTGATGCTCATCGCTTCTATGGTCAAACTATTATTTCAAGGAGTTATGACAAGAGTTAATAGTCCCTCTTTTGCAATGAGAGAAACTCGTGGCCAAAAATTGCAATCACCGATATTCTAAAGTTAGGGTGTGGGGTATGTGATGATGCAAATTTCTAAGCCATTTTGTCTGTTTGGAGGTCGATTAAGAACATTCCAGTGGATACATTCTTCAAAAGAATCCTATCCATCAACAGGTGAAAGATCTAAATTGCATGACCTTAGACTCGATGGTCATCAAATAATACATAAGGAACATAGTCAAGATAATTTTTTCAATGTTGATGCTTCTTAATCTTGATGACTTGCAATCTTTCTAAGCCCTTTAATTTTTTATGCAACATTAGCACCTTTTGGTTATAATTTTTCATCGGACAGAGGAAAGAAAATTGATAATATGAAGAAACCAACTCTCAGCAAGCACAAAGCCTAATAAGACTTTCATGATAGTGGATCTCCAAGCTAGTGTCTTCTTATAAATTCTATCCCCTTCCTGGATCATTTATCATTTTATTCTATCTTCTTCCACCAGTCTTGTCTGCTTTTATCATCTATGTATATTTTTTTCATATTTATATATTTTTAACACAAAAAATACTTATTAAATCTCATGTTGTAGGTTGGATGTCTTAAATATTATACAAAATGTTGTAGGTTGCCGTTTAGATAAAATATTAGAGATTACATTATCAAAATTATTATTTTTTAATAAAAGATTATCTAACTTTTTAATTTTAAGAACAAACTGTTAAAATTTTGAAAGCTGATCAAATTTTATTTTTTAAAATTAAAAATTTAAAAATCAGATCAATTTCATGATTCAATTTCCATTAACTCTTTTATTTTTGAAAAACTACTTCTCACAAATGTCCAAATCAAACTAACCAATCTTCAACCAAGTGCCTTTTTATAAACGCTTACTCCTTCAAAAGTCATTCAATATTTCATTCTTTCTATTAGTCTTATCTACTTTTGTCATCTATAATTTTTTTTATATCCCTTAATTTTTAATTAAAAAGATTATTTTAGCCAAGGTTGAATGTTTTAAAATGATATACAATATATTATAATTTATCATTTATGAAAAAAATTCTAAGTATTCTAGATTGTATGAAAATTGAGTTGTCAAAAATAAGACATATTATGGTTGAATTTCCAAAAAAAGTGTAAACTTTTATATTAAAAAGCTACTCCTTACTAAACAAAGTTACTCAACAACAAACAAATCAATTTTCATGATGTTTTTATTAGATTATGTGATCATATATATTATAAATATGATTAAATTCTGGTTATAATTATTAGTGAATATAAAGAAAATCTAATTATGATAAGATTTCTTATGAGATAACTTTGATAGAAGAGACTCTCCTAATTACTTATTCTAGACCCCCTGATCTCACATATAAATAGATAAGACATCCTAGGGAGTCAATACAAAATAATAATAATAATAATAATACATGGATACGTGATATTATTAAAAATATATATATATATTTCTTTTATCTCCCTTTAGTCATATGAACCAATCATTGAGAAATTAGAGATTTTATATCATTTCTCTTTTGTTCCTAATCCATCGTTTATGATGGTCCTATGAAAGAAGAAGAAAACATAAGACGAGTCTAGTTCTTTTTATATATTAGTATTATTATAGCTTTCAGATCTGATAACTTTGCACCCGTAGATCAGATAAAGGCTTTTTGAATATTATCAAAATGTATGTATGATCTATCATTATTTGATTTTAGATTTTAATAATAAAATTTTTTGCATAACAGTTAGATAGTTTTTATGCCTATAGTTTTCACCTCTAGATTATACATGAAAATTGAGTTGTCAAAAATAAGACAAATATTATGGTTCAATTTAAAAAAATATATATTAAACTTTTATTTTAAAAAGCTACACTTTATTAAAGAAAGCTACTAAAAACAAACAAGACAATTTCCGAGGTTGCTTTTGGCCATGTATTTATAGGTTGAATGCTTTAAAATGCTATGCAAAATATTAAAAATTTATCATTTGCGAAAAGTATTCTAGATTGTATATAAAAATTGAGTTGTGAAAAATAAGACAAATATTATAGTTCAATTTTCAAAAGAAGTCTAAGCTATTATTTTAAAATGCTACTTCTTAGTAAAAGACGGCTAGTCCAAAAAAACAAAGTCAATCTCCAACCTTTTTATAAACTCTAACTCCTTAAATCATTAAATATTTTGTTTACTTTGTTAGCTAAAATTTTTTTGTCTTATTTTCCTATATATTTAACACTAAAAAGGTTGATGAGGCCATATGTTGCAGAAAGTTATATAATGCTATCCAAGATTTCATAGGTTGGACAAAATATTTCAGATTATATATAAAAATTAAATTATAAAAAATAAACAAATATCATAATTTATTTTTTTTTTAAATTAATATTTTTACTTTGCAAGAAAGCTAGTCTAAATCAAACGACAACGATTGCCTTCCTATAAACTCTTATCTTCTTTTTAAATCATTCATTATTCTATTTTGTCTTTTGTTTATTTTTATCAACTAAAATTTTTTATTTTATAATTCTATATTTTTAATACTGAAAAATTTGATTGTCTCACATGATGCCTAAAAATGTTATACTTCATGTTTTAGGTTGTAACTTAGAGGAAAGATTATATCAAAATTGAATTATAAAAAATAAGACAAATATCATGTAAATTTGTCAATTATATCAATATGTATGGATACCCGTGGGGATCCACCCATAAATATGATGTGAATGAGCATATTTTCGTATGAAAATAAGAGAAATAAATAGAGCACTCATCACCCATCCTCGTACTCGTTCTCGCCTCATCAATACCTCGTCAATATGTGCATCTAGATGTTGGGCTCGAACACTTGGCTCACCTGATTTAAATTAGTAAGATCTCTTATTTCTAAATTTTTTTATGAAGATATGTTTATAATGTAAGGACCTATTTTGAATTATTTATAAAGACCTAATTGTAAATATGAGGATCTATTTGTAAAATCTAAGGATCTATTTATAAATATAGATAGTTACAAAAACTAAATTATAAAAAGTATAAAAAAACTTCCGTCGCCTCTTATCTCTACCTTCATCTAGAAGGAAACCAAACCAAGGGGGTAGCTTTCCGTGGAGAAAGAAAGGAAGAGAGGGAGAAGAAGAAAAAAAGGGGAGTGGGTTAGCTTAAGTTTTTGACTCAAATTCTCTGGGATCTAATCTTTCAAAGATAAGTATTCTAACCCTTTTTTATAGTAATTTTAATCTCTTCTTTTATCTGGAATATAAGGAATTTAGATAATTGTGGCCTAGCATAAGATATTAATCTCATTTAGATATAAAATTTTGAATCGATGATTTTTCTAGATTCTGACATTTCTTTCTTATTTTAACCATAACCTTTTGCATATTTAGACAAAACTTATTTCATCTAAAAGTAAACTCATAGTATACCTTAGATTCAGAATTCAAATGATTAACCAAACTTCTATTTCAATTGACCTTACAGATTATACAAAATAGAGATAATAATTTCTAACTTTTCGATACTAAACTACTTATAACTCCCTATTGAAAACTCTCATTATATATAATTTACTTGATTAGAAACTAGGCTTATAGATCTATGCTTTAATATCTTATTTGTAAGATTTAGAATATAAATGCCTACCCAAATATCTATTTCAATCGACCCTATGGATTCTACAAAATAGAGATGATGTTCTCTAATATTTTATTACTAAATTATTTATAACTGTCCATTGAAAATTCTAATTTATATAAAACTTAATTCATCTAAAAGTAAATTGATATATCTTTCAAATGATATATTTCTTGAGTAATTTAGAGTATAATTAATTATTCAAATAATTTATATAATGTACCTTATAGATTTTGCCAAAGAAGAACTTTTGTTAATTTTTATTCCATCTCCTTGAATTTGAATTCATCTAGAATTTTTCTCTCAATTGAGCCTTATGTGTTTTTTAAACTCTTGTAGCTTTTGTCATTGATTTTTATCATATTTGAATATCTTATGTAAAAGTTTATGTTTGCATCATATTATTTCATATAGGCACATGTATGTTTTTGTTGTTTCATATATGCTTCCGGTATATGCTAAATTTATTGTTCACAATATTCTTTTATACTTTGATGTTTATAGGATAATGTGAACCTTTATCAAAAATAAAAAAAAGTTATGTTTAAAGCCCGCGATGCTTTACCGACCCCTATGACTTTATGTAGACGTGAGAGACTTATGTTAATAGTCATATAGAAATGGATGGATCATATTATGTTATGATCCCACCTTATCCTCTATATTTGTTAACATATTATCTAAAGTATTATTTATATATATTTTTTGTGCACTTTGGATAAATATGACACTTGTGCTTATGTTTCTTATTTGTTCTCTTGATATGCTCTTAAATTCTCTTATGACTTTCATATGTACTTAAATGTTTCATACACCATTTGATACATGCCTAAATGTTTCTTCAGTCATTGATATACTCTAAATACTCTTTACTCCATTGTTATGAACAAAGTATATTTTAAATGAAATAACATTTATAATTCTATTTCTAATAAAATGATCTCTATGTATTCTTATATCCTTACCTTGTACTTTAATATTAAGACTATTTGAACTATCATCTCTTGTATCCCTACCTTATATCCTTACCTTATTTATGATTGAGCGGAGGTAGTGGAAAACTATTTAGATTTTGGTCAAATTTTTGTAGGTTGTTATATTATTATTGTATAAGTACATTTTACGCATAATGAAATATTATCAATAAATTTAAACTGATGTATCTTGTAAATATTTAAAGGACCTCTCATATTTGAGATTTTAAAATATTAAGTTTAGTTTTATGATGATATAAACTTATGGTAAATAGTTGATTTTATAATTTTATAGATTCTCATAGTGGATTTATAAATGTGGTTAATATTTTGTTAAGTTGGTTTTGGGTTTCTTGAATTATCGAGTGATGTGGTGTATGATTATAAACTACACAGGTTTTTATAGATATGAATAATATTTAAATATTTTTAATATCATCAAATATTAGTTTGGATACTATATTGGATTTTTGATAAATTATAATATTTTTGATTTAAGATAGGAGCATGCCTCTTGAATGCATTAATTTGGGGGTGTGATAAAATCAAACTATGTTGAATCTTAGTTGATACGAGTCAATTACGATCTATTTGGTTTAATTAAACTAGATAAAATAATATCAATACTCAACAAGAACACCCTCTCTCCAATGGTTAGTGTGTTGGAGGAATGCAGTCAATATTTAACAAATATTATTATTTATAATTATTATTTAGTTTGAGTTAATTAGGAGAATGTAGGGAAGCCATGGATTCTCCAAAACCAATAGGGATTTCCCATCCTTGTCCCATCAAAATGAGGAATGGAGCAAGGATGAGGGATAAGACAAGGAAGCACTCCTTGCTCCATGGACATTTCTATTATCATGATTCAATTTTTAAAATAATTTTGACTTTTTATTTTGAAAAACTACTTATAAAAGAAAGGTAGTGCAAATCAAACTATTCAATTTTCCAAAGTTGGTCCAATTTTATTTTAAAATTAAAATTTTAAAATAATATGAATATTATGATTCAATTTTTAAAATAATTATAACTTTTTATTTTAAAAAATTACTGGTAAAAAAAAAGCTAGTCCAAACATCATTTAAGATTTCATTATGTAACGAGACTTATCTACTTTTGTTAACTAAAATTTCTTTTGATCCATATTTCTATATTTTTAACATAAGAAGTTGATTATGCCACATGTTATATGTAGGATGTTTTAAGATGATATGAAAAGTTTTATAGGTTGCAGCTTAAAAAAATTCCAGATTGTATTTAAAATTTAAATTATTAAAAATAATATAAATATTATTATTTAATTTTAAAAATAAGTCTAAAGTTTTATTTTGAAAAACTTTTCTTACAAAACAAAACTAGTTAGTGAATTTATTCTCAAATGAGTACCATCACTATATCCCCAGTGTCCCAACATTAGCGACTATAAGATCAACTGTCTCCATCATATGGACGGGTATATAGTACACCAGTATGTCCGATTATCTCGATGTCCCTCTCGAGTAACCAATGATTGAAATTCTTTAGGGTCCGTTTTTAAAGGTGAATCGGTCTCATTATCATGATCTCATCATGATCCGATTCTCATTGCTCAGATCTATAGATTGTTAGGATCAAGAATAGCACTAAGAGGATGTGGTGAATTAGTATAGTGGATAAAAATGATAAATTTAATCAATTTCAAAAAATTTCATATGATGAAACTCTTAGTTCGATAAAAACCATATTGAAATGTTGTTTGACTCGAATAAATTTGTAAGTGAGTAGAAAAGAGGGGATTGGACAGTATACAATTAAGTAAAGTGAAATGCAGCAAAAGTAAAGTACGCATCAAGAAAAGAACATGCCAATTTTAGAGTAGTTTAGTCGATCGACCTATGTACACTCCCGATTCCCCCTTCGTCGAGGTCATCGGTCTTCTTTTAATAGGCGAAGACCAACCACCTCTTTATAGCGCTTTTTCCTTTTCACGGGTTTAGGAAACAATCCTTACAAGCCTCACATGATTGCAAAACTAAAGAGAGAGAGGACTCTTTTCACTTTTACAACACTTTTACACCCCAACACATAAAGATTTTTTCACACTTTGATTATCCTTTCATGCAGAAAAGGGTACGGTATTTATAAGTCCCAATAACTTCAAAATTAGATCCAAAAAGTGTCTCATCTTGGGTTTTCGAGGTACTAGTGGTACCACCGCTTGCAGTATTGACACTGGGTGGTACCATCGCCCAATCTGATGGTACTATCACCTGACAGAGTCTCGGAGATTGGGCTCTAGCGGTACCACCGCTTGACAAGGCAGTACCATCGCTTGGTAGTAATAACTACCGATGGTACCATCGCCCAATCTTCTTGGAGATTGATCCCTAGGGTTCAGCAACCTAGTTGGCCCTTGAATCCAACCCAAACCAATCTAATTACAGGCCCAATTGGCCCTTAATAGGTTTAATGGGATTACCTCCCAAACCTTAGCCTAATTATGTGCTAACTATGATTTTTAAGGCATACACTAAACAAAATAAGTCTGGTAAGTCTAAGTTTCTTCTGACAGACTTCTGATGATCTCTAGGCAATCTTCTAATGGACTCTCGGCAAGATCCTGAACTTCACGATGATCTTCTTAGCAAGTTTCGATGAGCTTCTCGACTAATTCTGGCAGCACTTTCGATGAACCTCCAGACTTCCGATGAACTCTCAAACTCCTAATGAATTCTCGATCTTGACTCCGGCACTTCGTTTTGCTTTATGCCTTGATCGCTATCATAGTTAATCCTACGCACTTTTCTCAACATATAGATTGGATCAAATAATTTACCAATTGATTTTATCATCAAAATCTGAGATTCAACAATCTCCCCTTTTTTGATGATGACAATCAATTGATGATGGAGTTAACCTTAACTCCCCCTATCTATATGCCATATTTGAGAAAAGACACTCTTGAATTCAAGCATCAAATTGATAAGTTACATGCATTTAAACTTATTGACATGCACATCATGATACTAATCATGATTTATCATTTCAAAATATGATACCATATATTTATCATAATAAAAATGATGTCAAGACATGACATCGATTTTCAAGTGTAGTATCGAATGATGATAGACAATCATCATTTTCAAGTATGATACCATTTTCAATTATGATACCAATTTCAAATATGAAATTTAGCAAGATTCAAATTTCAAGTTTGATAAAAGATGACAATTCATCAATATGAGGCATGATACCAATTGTAAATAGGAAATTAAGTATGATAAGTTCGATACCTCATCATAATGAAACGAAATCAAGCATGATTTTAAGAATGGAACATTTTTAAGTATCCATGCCACATTAGGATGCGTTTCAAGCATTCACGATACATTTCAAGTGTCTATATACGATGCATATGTGATATATTTTGATATTTCTCTAGTATTTATGATGTATTTGACGATACCAATCATATTTCAAGTATTCATAAAACATTCAAGCATTTTCGATATGATACATTTTACACATTATTTCAAATATTCATAATGCCAATTTGTCATTAATTTACCACACTTCTCTCTCTTTGTCATCAACAAAAAGGAAATGGGCAATCGTTTCAAGCAAAATTTGACTTACTGCCATAGGATTCTTTTTGAAAGGAAAAGAGAAGGAAAGATTCAATAGTAAATTTATCAAAAAGAATCAAAATATTAAAAGTTCATGAATATCCATCAATAAAATATGTTTCTCATTAAAAATTTACAAGAGTGAAATATGTGAGAGATGTATTTATCAATGAAATCCATAAATGAAGGGACTAAGTATATCAAAAATCATTAAGTGATAAGCGTATGAAGTAAATTTGATACCAAGTAAATTGAAATTTTGGATTTCATGAAAGCTTTATTTATGAAATGAAATAAATTCATGAAAGCTTTATTTACGAAAAATCGAGAAAGTCCGAAAAAGATATATAACAAATTAATGCATTCAGATAGTTTAACATCCCTAACTCTCTTCTAATGAAATCAAATTATTCTTCATTTAAAGATTTTGTAAAGATATCAGCTAATTGATATTTTGTATCAATAGACTCTAAAGATATACCACGGTTATTAACATGATCTCTTATAAAATGATGCCTAATATCAATATATTTAGCTCTAGAGTGTTTAATAGGATATTTTGTTAAACATATTGTACTTGTGTTATCAAATTTTATGAGAATATTCTTAAGGTGAATTCTATAATCTTCTAATGTATTTTTCATCCATACAACTTGTACACAATATGCACCAGCGACTATATACTCAACTTCGGTTATAGATAATACAATCAAGTTTTATTTCTTAAAATACTAAGAGATAAGTACATGACCTAAGAATTGACATGTTCCAGATGTGCTTTTTTTATCTTCTCTACATCCAGCAAAATCTACATCAGCATAAGCAATTAATTCAAAGTTTTCATATTTTGGATACCATAATCCTAGATTATGGGTTCCTTTAAGATATCTAAGAAATCTTTTAATAGCTTTAAGATGAGATAGCTTAGGATTAGATTGAAATCTAGCATAAAGTTCTATGCTAAACATGATGTCTGTCTAGTTGTAGTGAGGTATATAGTAAACTACCTATCATACCCCTATAAGTTTTTTGATCAAAGCTTTCTCCACTTTCTGAAATATCTAACTTAGTGGAAACTATCCATATTAAACTATTTTAGAAATTCTAATGCATATTTGGTTTGACTAAGAAAAATATCATCACTAAGTTATTTGATTTGTAAGCCTAAAAAAAAGTTAGTACACCTATTAAACTCATTTCAAACTCTTGGCTCATACTCTTGGCAAACAATTCATATAAGGATTCATTTATAGAATCAAAAATAATATCATCAACATAAATTTGAATAACAAGAAAGTTATTTTTAAAATTTTTAATAAATAATGTAGTATCGACCTTGCCTTTAGATAAATTATTTTGAATAAGAAAGAAGATAAGTTTCTCATACCAAGCTCTCGGGGCTTATTTTAATCCATAAAGAGCTTTAGTTAACTTAAACACATGATTAGAATAAAAAGAGTTATCAAATTCAGGTGGTTGTTCAACAAACACTTCTTCGAAAATAATCATTTAGGAAAGCACTCTTGATATCCATTTGAAATAATTTAAAATTATTACTACTAGCATAGGCAAGAAGCATCTTTATTATTAAGAATGAGTCAGCACTAGGGGGGAGGGGGTTAAGTTAGTGCAGTAGATAAAAACGTCGTTGGTTCGAAAAATCTTCGTTTCGATTAAAACCGATCTCGGAAGATATTAACTTGAAAGCGTATAAGAGCATAGTGAGAGTAAGAAATTAGTTTGTAATGTAAAGTAGATTGCAATAAAGGTAAATAGCAAAATAGAAATGTAAATCGATTTATAGTGGTTCGATCGTCGTGACCTACATCCACTCCGCCGATTCCTCTTCTGCCGAGGCCATCGGCATCTACTAATAATCTTCTTTCAACGAGCGAATATCAACTACCCTTTTACACCCCTCTTCTCCTTTTCACAGGTTTAGGAGATAACCTTTTACAAGTACTCACTCCTCCCTAAATAGAATTCTAAACTCAGAATTAGAGGAGGGGATCTCTCAAGTGATTGCTATAGTATTTTCTCACTTTTAAGCTTTTTATGCTTGTGTGTGTTAACTAGGGATGAGAGGGTATTTATAGGCCTCAAGTGGATTCAAACTTGGAGCCAAAAAATGTCTCATCCTGAGTACTGGTGGTACCATCGCCTTTGATGGGCGGTACCATCGCCTGCAGCACTAACACTAACACTAGGTGGTACCATCGCCTAATCTGGCGGTACCACCGCTTGACACCCTGCCATTGGGTGATACCACCGCCCATTCTAGTGGTACCACCGCTTGATAGTCTCTCGGAGACTGTGTCTAAGCGATACCATCACCCAGACTGGTGGTACCACTGCTTGACACAATCTCGGAGACTATGCCATGATGGTTCCACTTGTTAGGTCATTGTTTGGGCTTTTCACTTGGCCCAACATAGCCTAAACTTAGGCCCAATTGACCCCTAGTTGAGTTGGCCCAATTCTAGCTCAATTATATGCTAACAACGAATTTTAAGACATACACTAAGCTAAATAAGTCTGGTAAGTCTAGGTTTCTTTCGGCGAGCTTCCGATGAACTTTCGATGATCTCTCGGTAATGTTCCAGTGAACTCCCGGTAAGCTCCTGGACTTCACAATGATCTTCTTGGCGAGTTCTGACGAGCATATTTGGCAAGCTCCTAGACTTCATGGTTAATTCCAATAGAACTTCCGATAAACTCTCGAACTCCCAACAAAATCTCATTCTTGACTCCGGGATTTTATTTTGCTTTATGCCTTGATTGCTATTATAGTTAATCCTGCACATTTAAAATCTACTTCGATCTAGACAATTATTACAAAGCTAATCAAATGATGTTCGGCATGTGATTGATTCATCGGCGCTTCGTCCGAATCTTTGACGCATTGTCTTCTCTTGTGGCCTATTGTCCAATCAGCCAGTTGACCTTTGCAACTCTGATTTCCTTAGTATAATTTTCACTCTTCTTGGCCCGATGCCTGAACCCATGGCCCGAAGCCTTCTGCCGATACGTCGATCGATCCTACGGCTCGACGTCTAATCTTTTGACATGTTTTTCTGTGGCCTAACATGATTCTTCCTGCTTTAATTATCTCTCCATGATCGAAGCTTCCTGCATCACTCAAAATGCAGATCAAATCATAAACACTATTAATTAGTTTCATCATCAAAATCTAAGATTCAACAATCTCCCCCTTTTTTTATGATGACAACTAATTGATGACAGAGTTAACCTTAACTCCCTCTATGAATATGTCATATTGATAGAACTTTATAATTAATAGAATTATAAGTATTTCACCATGCATCATGAATATTGAAGGACTTAATTAATCATATCATTGCATGCAACATAAACTCATGCATAATCAAAATATCCAAGTACATAATTCTATACATGATTGTCATTATAACTTCTTATAACTTCTCCCCCTTTGATATCAACAAAAAGAAGAAGTGCAGCTATCAAGTTTCAAATCATTGCATTATAAATATAATCTCAAGTTTTATCATCATGCAAGCAAGTAATTTTCTTTCTTCTCTTTTTAGAAGTGCAATGTTTTACTTCCTCGGCAAAGTGCAAGCTAACAAAATTTTATATCATTTTACATATAAGCTAGTAATAATTTTGAGTTTTACAAGTTTGTAAATTTTGCTAGATTAGTATGTTTCACTTCTTGAGATAGGTAAGATAGCACTTTTGATTCTCTTAAGATTCCAAGCTAGTAATTCTTAGTGATGTTCAGGATAACAAGTTCTATATCATGCAAGCTAGCAAATTTTTATATCATTTAAAAAAATATAAGCTAGCAATATTTGAGATATTCAAGAAAGTAACTTTTGTTTGTTGAAATATACAAGTTAGCAATTTTTACTTCTCTTTTGAGATAAGCAAGCTAGCATGTTTTTGCATCTTCTTGAATTGTGCAAGCTAGCAAATCTTTCTCTGAGATGTACACACTAGCAATTCTTTCTCCCCCTTTGTTATTGGCAAAAAGAGGGGAATAATAAACCAATTGTTCAATTTATTTCCCTTTATATCAATTTTCAAATTATGAAAAAAGATAATGTGTCATTCTTTATTGCAATATGGTATCATTTTAGAAAATGATAATTGTTGACGTTCGCATCATTTCATCAAAAAAAAAATCATAGTATTGCATGTATCATTCCAAATCATAAGTATTTCAAATCATGATTATATCAAAATATCAAATTACATTACATCCGACCATGTATGATCATAACTTCTCATTTATATACATCAACATAATACCATGAGTATTTCATGCATAATTTTTCATATCATCACATGAAAAATATCAAGAAAAATTAATTCGGTGATGAGATAAACACTTTATGAATACAAGGAATTGTACATAAAAATCATATCATGAAAGATAAAATATCAAAGATCATGAAGGATTGAGTCATGAATACTAAATGACATGATTTATCTTGACAAATCTCTGTTTTAATAAATAACAAAAAAAACATGGGAGTTCAAAAACAAGATCTTGATTCATAAAAAAATTTCAAGTATCAATATCGAGAATTCAAGATCATGATATAGATAAAGACATTTCTATAGCAAAAGATGTCATGAGAGAACTTATAAAGGATCTCGATTCATGTAGAATATCTCTCAATTCATTATGAATGATAAAAATTATAATTCTAAAAAATCATAATTCATTTGGATAGTAGATATAAAAAAAAAGCATCAAGGATAAAAGATTTTGATTCATATAGGGTAAATCTCATGTTATAAATATCGAGGAATTAAGATAAAAATCATGGTTAGATGAAACTCATTCAAATTCAAATCAACAAATCATCAAAATCACTTTCAAGAGATTCAAAATGGCATAAATAACTTTATCAATCTCTTAGTGAAAAATCGATAAGATATAGAAAAAAAAATTTTCAAGAAAAATGCTTTCCTCTTTATTTCATACAAGCATGCATTTGTCATTTATGCCAAATTAAAACATGCATCATGTTTAAAACTGAAAAATCAACTTTCATTAGCAAAGATCGATAAGCTATAAATTACAAGAATCATCCTGCATAATTTTAAAATTTAAACTCATTAAGCATGATCATTAAATCTCTTAATATTTTTATTAAAATATCTGGTTTCATTGAACATAAGTCTTCTTCAATCAAAATAAAAAAGCAATACAGAAATTAACATGATTACATATTATTGCTTCTTAAAAACATACATAATATTAATCTTATTAGATGTACAACCATTAGATTTATATCTAACATTTTGTTTTTTTTTTTCATATAACATGCAATTGTCATTATCATTTTCAAAATTACTAGCATGATCCCAATTTTTTACATTTTCATTACATCATTAAACATGTAATTTTTAAGAAAAATTTATATATGATTTTTTTTAAACTAAATTAAAAATAACTCATGAAAAGCATCAAGTAATTTCAAAGTAAACTAAGAGGATTTTGATTACCTTGTCATCGAAAGCCATTAAAGCATAGTTTGCCACCTTGCTTTTGTTGGTTTGCTCCTCGTCTTCAGATAAGCTCGATTAGTCCTAGAGTGTTTCTTTCTTCTTATATTTATAGCAAATAATTGCATTCTTTTTAAATTTATTTTTGTTCTTTGATTTTTGTTTTAAGAACTTTTTAAACTTTATTGTGAGAAGTTCAATTTCATCATCACTTGAGCTTTTGCTCGAGTGGTCTTCTTTTGTTTTAAGTGCAAAATCTTTCCTTTTCTTTGGAAGATAGATATCATGTTCATCAAGTTTATCATGTGCCATTTTATAGGTCATCAAAGAACCAAATAAGTTATTCAATCGAAAAATAGTTCAAGCCCTTTTATTCTTGTATTGCTGTTGCTTTCAAATCCCAATTTTTAGAAAGTGATCGTAAAACTTTATTCATAAATTCAAGATTTGAAAAAAATTTACTAAGAGCTTTTAGACTATTGACAATATCCGTAAAATAGGTGTACATGTCTCTAATAGTCTCGCTTGGTTCCATATGAAATAATTTAAAATCACGCATCAAAATATTTATTTTAGAGTCTTTAACTCTACTAGTGTTTTTGTGTGTGATTTCAAGAGTGTGCCAAATATTGAAAGCTGTTTTGCAAATAGAAACTCAATTGAATTCAATTTTATACAAAGCGCAAAATAGAGCATTCATAGCTCTAGCATTTAAAGAAAATATTTTCTTCTCCAAATCATTTCATTCGTTCATTGGAGTAGAAGACTTTTGAAAGTCATTTTCCATAATACTCCATAAATTTAAATTAAAAAAAAGTAAAAAAACTCAAATTCAAGTTTTTCAATATGTGTAGTCCGTCCCATTGAATATGGGAGAACGAATGATAGAAAAACCCTATTGAAAGCAGAAAAGAGCCATTTCTCTTGGGTGTTAAACCAAACGAGAAATAACGTGGCTTTAATACTAACTATTAGGAACTAGTCATCACTAAGAGGGGGTGAATTGGTGCAGTGGATAAAAACGTCATCGGTTTGAAAAAATCTTTGTTTTGATTAAAACCGATCTCAGAATATGTTAACTTGAAAGCGTATGAGAGTGTAGTGAGAGTAAGAAATTAGTTTGCAATGTAAAATAGATTGCAATAAAGGTAAATAGCAAAACAAAAATATAAATCGATTTATAGTGGTTCGGTCGTCGTGACCTACATCCACTCCGCCAATTCCTCTTCCGTCGAGGCCACGGGCATTCACTAACGATATTCTTTCAAAGGGTGAAGATCAACTATCCTTTTACACCCCCCTCTTCTCCTTTTTATAGGTTTAGGAGATAACCTTTTACAAGCACTCACTCCTCCCCAAACAGAATTCTAAACTTAGAATTAGAGGAGGAGATATCTCAAGTGATTGCTACAGTATTTTCCTACTTTTAAACTCTTTGTGCTTATGTGTGTTAACTAAGGATGAGAGGAGTATTTATAGGCCTCAAATGGATTCAAACTTGGAGTCAAAATGTCTCATCCCGGATCCTCCGGGTGCTAGCGGTACCATCACATATGTTGGGCAGTACCATCGCTTGCAACATTGACACTGACATTGACACTGGGCGATACCACCACCCAGTCTGGCGGTACCACCACTTGACAGTCTCTCGGAGATTGTGTCTGGGTGGTACCACTACCTAGACTGACGGTACCATCGCTTGACATAGTCTCGGAGACTGTGCCACGACGGTTCTACCTGTTGGGTCACTATTTGGGCCTTTCACTTAGCTCAACATAACCCAAACTTGGGCCCAATTGGCCCCTAATTGATTTGGCCCAATTCCAATCCAATTATATGCTAACTATAAATTTTAAGGGATACACTAAGCTATATAAGTCTAGGTTTCTTCCGGCGAGCTTCTTGTGATCTTTCGGTGAACTTCCAACGAACTTTTAACAATGTTCGAGCGGACTCCCGGAAGCTCTTGGACTTCACGATGATCTTCTTGGCAAGTTTCGACAAGCTTCTTTAGCAAGCTCCTGGACTTCTTGGTCAATTCTGATAGAACTTCTGACAAACGTCCAAACTTCGGATGAACTCTCGAACTCCCAACTAAATCTTGTTCTTAACTCCGGGACTTCATTTTACTTTATGCCTTGATCGCTATCATAGTTAATCCTACACATTTAAAACCTACTTTAATCTAGACAATTATTACAAAGCTAATCAAATATTGTCCGGCATGTCATTGGTTCATTAGTGCTTCATCCAAATCATCGATGCATCGTCCTCTCTTGCGTCTATTGCCCAATCGGCCAGTTGACCTCCGCAACTCTGATTTTCTTTGCATAATTTTTGCTCTTCTTGGCCCGATGCCTAAACCCATAGCCTGAAACCTTCTGCCGATATATTGATCGATCCTTTGGCTCAACGTCTAATCTTCTGACATGTTTTTCTCCAGCCTAACATGATTCTTCCTATTTTAATTGTCTCTCCCTGATCGAAGCTTCTTGCATCACTCAAAACACAGATCAAATCATCAATTGTTTTTATAATCAAAATATGATATTCAACACTTATGGCTTCTAATCTTGCCACAGGAGCGAATGTTTCTTCATAATCGATACATTCTTCTTGGTTGAAACCCTTGGCCACTAATCTAGCCTTATTTCTAACCACGATACCAAATTCATCTTGCTTGTTTCTAAAGACCCATTTAGTACTAATAACTAAATGGTCATTAGGTCTTGGAACAAGCTTTCACACCTTATTTCTCTCAAATTGGTTCAACTCTTCTTGCATTATGATAACCCATGAATCATCTTTCAAGGCTTCATCAATACATTTTGGTTTAATTTGAGAAAGAAGAGCGGTGTTAGCACAAAACTTTTTAAGAGAAGAACGAGTTTGAACACCCTTTGATGTGTCTCTTATGATTAGCTCCTTAGGATGAGCATCTACATACTTCTGTTCCTTAGGTAAGGATGTTTCGGAAGAAGATGTATCCAAGTTGTTAGTTGGAAGATAGGTTTCATTCAAATTCAAAGCATCAAAATTAAGAACATCATCAAAATTATTTTTCTTAAATTCAAAATCTTCATTAAAAACAATATGAATAAACTCTTCTATAACCAAAGTTCTTTTATTTAAGACATGAAAGTCTTTAGAAATAGAAAAATAACTAAGAAAAATGTATTCACCGAATTTTGTATCAAACTTTCCTAAGACATCTTTTTCATTCAAGATAAAACGTTTACAACCAACAATTTTAAAATATGAAACGCTAGGTTTTTTATTATTCCATAATTCATAAGGAATTTTGGAAAGTAATGGTCTTACTAGAATCCAATTAATGACATAGCATTTCATATTAATGGTTTCAGCCCAAAAATATTTGGATATGCTATGTTTGTTTAACATGGTTCTTGATATTTCTTGTAAACTCCTATTTTTTCTTTCTACTACTCCATTTTGTTAAGGATTTCTCGGAGTAGAGAAATTGTGGTTGTATCCACTAGATTCATAAAAGTTTTAGAAATCACGGTTTTAAAATTCACTACCGTGATCACTCCGAATTGATGAAATCATAAAGCCTTTTTTTATTTTGAACAAGTTTACAAAACTTAGAAAAATACTTAAAGTAATCACTTTTGTGTACCAAGAAGTATGTCCAAGTGTATATACTATAATCATCTATAATTATAAAGGCATATTTGTTACCTCCTAGGCTTGTTATATCAATTGGTCCAAACAAATATATATGGATCAATTACAATGGTCTAGAGGTGCTTAGGTGATTCTTTGATTTGAAACTGCCTTTTATTTGTTTTCCTAATTGACATGCATCACACATATTATCTTTAACAAACTTAATATTTGGAATACCTCTTATAAGTCCTCTAGATGAGATTTGAGAGATTAGTTTCATGCTAGCATGACCTAATCTCCTATACCAAAGCCAAGCGTCGTCATTCAAAGTCAAAAAATACATTTCATTCTAAAGATCATCAATGTCAATAGTGTATATATTATTTTATTTTAAGATAATCATATATGTGTTTCTGTATGGTTTTTCAATAATGGAAGCATTGTATTCAAATATAATGATGTATCCTTTATCACACAATTGACTAATGCTCAAAAGATTATGCTTTAAGCCATCAACCAACAACACATCTTCAATCAAAAAGTTAGATTTGTTACATACGGTTCTTTTGCCAATGATTTTACCCTTGTTGTTATCTCCGAATATGACATACCCTTCGTTTAGGCTAGTTAGCTTAGAGAATTTAAATAGATCTCCAGTCATGTGCCTTGAGCATCCACTATCAAGGTACCATCTCTTGCTCTTAGTTTGTGATGATAAATATTTCTAAAAAAATGGTGATTTTTAGGTAACCATTTGACGTTGGGTTACTCAAAAATCAATTTACTCAACTTATTATTTTGCATGGAGTTCTTTATGATTTTTTTAGTAACTCAAATCAATTTATGTGTACTATATCTCTTAAATGAGCATTTATAAGTAGCATGCCTGAGTTTGTAATAAAAGTTACATTTAGTGCGGGGTGATACATGCAAGATAGGACCTTTAACAAAGGTGGTTGAATTTTGGTGAGAGCTACTCACAAATCTGATTCTGATTCTTTTATGAATATGACCCTTATTGGCAAAGATTATGTTCAAGGACTTGCTACCAACCTTCAAATTTTCTAGAGTTTCTTTGAATAGCAAGTTTTCCTTCTCAAGTGTCTTTAAGTGTTCACACTTAGTACAGGGAGACAACGAAGGATTATCATGCTTAAGTTTTTCAAATTCATTATTTAAAAGGGTATGCTCCTTTTTTAAACAATTAAACTTTTTGCTTTTTATTCTACATTCATCGAACAAATCATGAAAAGCACTTAAAAACTCGTTAAAAGATAAATGTACATCTAATGAACCACTTACCTCATCTCCAATAGCCATTAGTGTGTAGGTAGTGATTTCCTTGTTGCTTTGTTCTTCATCTTCGGAATCACTCGAATCATCCCACGTTGCTTTGAGCGTCTTTTTCTTCTTTAGTTGTTTCTTCTTTATTTGGGGACATTCGCTTTTGAAATATCCCGGCTTCTTGCATTCATAGCATATAACTTATTCTTTCTTAGGTTCAATTTCATTTTTAGTGTCATTTTTAGATTTATTTCTTTTTATGAATTTTTTGAACTTTCTTGTCAAGAGTGCCAAGTCATCATCATAGTCCTCATAACTTGAATTTCCTTTTAAGTGGTCTTCATGAGCTCTTAGTATCATATCGTTCCTATTTTTTGGAAGATTATTCTCAAGCTTTTCATGAGCATTGTAAGTCATCCCATAGGTCATTAATGACCTGATGAGTTCTTTGAGAGGGAAATTATTCAAATCCTTGGCCTCTTGAATGACCATTAATTTAGGATCCTAACTTTTTGTAAGAGATCTCAATATTTTATTAACAGGTTCAAAGTTAGAAAAACTTTTAATAAGCGCCTTTAGACTATTGACGATATCTGTAAACTAGGTGTACATGTCTTCAATGGTCTCACTTGGTTTCATCCAAAATAATTCATAAGTATAGACTAAAAGATTTATTTTGGACTCCTTTACTCTACTAGTGCCTTCGTGAGTGATTTTGAGTATGTATCAAATATCGAAAGCCGTTTCATAAATAGACACTCGATTGAACTCATTTTTATCTAAAGTGCAAAATAAGGCATTCATAGCCTTGGCATTTAAAGAGAAAGCCTTCATCTCCAACTCATTCCAATAGTTTATTGGAAAATAAGACTTTTGAAAGTTGTTTTCCATAATGTTCTATAACTCAAAATCTATAGAAATTAGAAAAATCCTCATTCTAGTTTTTCAATAGGTGCAATTTGTCCTATTGAACATGGGTGGACGTGTGATTAAGCGATCCTTTTGGTTGCCGATAAATGCCATCTCTCTTGGTTTTCAAACTAAAATGAGAGTGACCTCACTCTGATACCAATTGTTAGGATCAAGAATGACACAAAGGGGGGGTGAATTCGTGCAGTGGATAAAAATGATAAATTTAATTGATTTCAAAAAATTTCGTACGATGAAACTCTTAGTTCGACAAAAATTATATTGAAAATTTATTTGACTCGAATAAGTTTGTAAGTGAGTAGAGAAGAGGGGATTGGACAGTTTATAATGAAGTAAAGTGAAATAAAACAAAAGTAAAGTACACACCAAGAAAAGAACACGCCAATTTTATAGTGGTTCGGTCATCCGACCTATGTCCATTCCCGATTCCTCCTCCGTTGAGATCACCGACATCCACTAATGGTCTTTCTTTAATAGGCGAAAACCAACCACCTCTTTACAATGCTTTCTCTTTTTCACAGGTTTAAGAGACAACCTTTACAAACCTCATAGCTCTTCTTGGATGATTGCAAAACTAAAGAGAGAGAGAGGAGGAGGACTCTTTATACTTTTATAACACTTTTACATCCCAACACTTCAAGATTTTTTTATACTTTGATTGCTCTTTCATGCAGAAACAGATGGGATATTTATAGGCCCTAATGACTTTAAAATTAGAGTAAAAAGGTATTTCATCCCTGGTTTTTTGGGTACTGGCGATACCACCGCTTGTGTTGGGCAGTACCACCGCCTGTGTTGGGCGGTACCACCACCTGCAGCACTGACATTGGGTAATACCATCACCTAGTCTAATGGTACTATCGCCTGACAAAGTCTCTGAGACTGGGCTCTGGCGATACCACCGCTGACAGTAATAACTATCAATGGTACCACCACCTAGTCTAGGCAGTACCATCACCTAAGCTTCTTGGAGATTGATCCTCGGGTGGTTCCACCACCCCAGTCTGGCGGTGCCACTACCAAACAAGGTTCAACAACTTGGTTGGGCCTTGAATCCGGCCCAAACAAGTCCAATTACGGGCCTAGTTGGCCCTCAATAGGTTTAATGAGGTTACCTCCCAAACCTAAGCCTAATTATGTGCTAACTACGATTTTTAAGGACTACACTAAACAATACAAGTTCGGTAAGTCTAGGTTTCTTCCAACAAGCTTCTAACAATCTTCCGGCAAACTTTTGATGATCTCTTGACAATCTTCTAGCAGACTCTTAACAAATTGTTGGACTTCATGATAATCTTCTTAGCGAGTTTCGATGAGCTTCTCGGCCAATTTCGATAGCACTTCCGATGAACCTCCGGACTCCCGAGATACTTTTAGGCTCTAAGTTTAAATCTATTTGGGGTCTATAAATATCCTTCTTATCCTTGCTCAGATTACATAAGAACTAAGAGCAAAAAGAAAGAAAAATGTTGTTGTAATCTTGTGAGAACTCCTCTCAAGCTGTAAGTGTTAGTAAGTTTAAGAAAGGAGATAGTGGGGGTGTAAAGATTCTCTCCTGATTCTATCAAAAAGAGAATCGAGTTGTAAGGGTAGTTGATCTTCACCCATTGAAAGAAGATCAATAGTGGATGTTGGTGGCCTCGACGGAAGAGGAATCGGGAGTGGATGTAGGTCACGACGATCGAACCACTATAAAACTCGGTTTGCATTTCTATTCTTGCTATTACCTTAACTGCAAACTACCTTACTTACTTATTACTTTCAATATGCTTATGAACGAGCTTTCAAGTTAAACTCATTGTTCTGATATCAATTTTTATCGAAACAAAGATTTTCAGAACCGACGTGTTTTTAACGAAAGCACTAATTCACACCCCCCCCCCCCCCCCTAGTATCGACTCGATCCTAATAGTTAGTATCGTAGCCACATTTTTTCTCGTTTGGTTTAACACCTAAGAGAAATGACTCTTTTCGGCTTTCAAGATAGTCACTCTATCATTTGTCTTTTATGTTCAATAGGATGGACTACACATATTAAAAAACTCGGATGAGAGTTTTCTTGCTTTCTTTGAACTTTGATTTATGGAATATCGTTGAACTTGGCTTTCAAACCCCCTCTAAACCTATGAATGAATGAAATGAATTTAAGAAAAAATCATTTTCTTTAAATGTGAAAGCTATGAATGTTTTATTTTACACTTTGAGTAAAAATGAGTTTAATCATGTTTCAACTTATGAAACTACATACGATATGTTACACTCTTGAAATCACACATGAAGGCACTAGTAGAGTTAAAGATTCGAAGATTAATCTTTTGATGCATGATTTTAAAATATTTTGTATGAAGCCAAGTGAAACTATTGTTGACATATACACCCGTTTTATAGATGTCGTCAATAGTTTAAAAGCACTTGATAAAAATTTTTCTAATGTTGAACTTGTGAATAAAATTTTACGATCTCTTTCTAAAAATTGGGATCCTAAAGTAACTCTAATATAATAGGCAAAAGACTTAAACAAATTTTCACTTGAAGAACATATCGAGTCATTAATGACGTATGAAATGATGTGCAAGGCACATGATGAACTTGATAAACATGAGAACAACCTTCCAAAGAACAAAAAGGATTTAACACTTCAAACAATAGAATATCACTTGAGTGAACTCAAGTGATGATGATGATGACCTTGAACTTCTCACAATAAAGCTTAAAAAGTTCTTAAAATAAAAATCAAAGAAGAAAAATAAACTTAAAAAGAACATAACTATTTGCTATGAACGGCCGGGCACTCTAAAGATGAGTATATAAAACCGAAGAAAAAGTTATTAAAGAAGAAGGAAGCACTCAAGGACGAATCGAGCCATACGAAGATGAGGAGCAAACCAACAAAGATGAGGTGGCCTTTCACAATGAGATATGTAACTCACTCAAAATGTATTTGCCTTATTTTGAAATAATTTGATGCAATTCATGAGTTGTTAGTTTAGAAAAATTATATATAAATTATCAAAAAAATTATCATGACAATTACATGTTTTATGATAAAGGAATAAAAATGTTAAAATTAAATGTAATTCTTGTACACCAAATAAGATTAATTCTATATATTTTAAGAAGAAATAATATGTATCTTAATAATTTTCATATTGCTTTTCGATTATAAACAATGATGCATGGCTTTTGTATGGAAGACTAAACATGAAGAGTTAGATTCACTAAATTATTTTGATTGAAAATACATTACTACAAAAAAAATAAAACAAAATGATTTTGATTGAAAATGCCTTATGTTCAATGAAATCATGCTTGATGTTTTAATGATGTAATGATGTGATGAAAATATTAAAAGGTTTGGTATCATGCTTGATGATTTTACATTATACATTAAGATTTGAAATAATGATAATTTGAAATCACATGTTTTGAAATTGTGTTATACTTTTTGATCTTGATGATTTTTGTGATAAATCTTGCTTTTTCGGTTTTTAACGATGATGCATGTTTTGTGTGGGATAAAAAAAAAAAATTAAGGACATTCTTGTATGATCAATCATATGAATTGAAACAACTAAAAAGTGAATGCATTTTGAAAATTTCTCTATCTTATCGATTTTTTAATAAAAAATTGATAAATATATTTATGTCATTTTGAATCTCTTGAAAATGATTTTGATGATTTGATTATTTGAATTTGGATGAGTTTCATCTAATCATGATTTTTATCTTGATTTCTCGATATTTATAACTTGAGATTTATTCTATATGAATCAAGATCCTTGTTCTCGTTGAATCTCGTATTTTGATGATGAAACCACTTGATATATGTTTATGATTTAATTTGCGTTTTAAGTGATGTAGGATGCTTCGATCAGGATGAGACAATTAAAGCAGGAAAATCATGTTGTGCTGGAGGAACATGTCAGAAGATTGGACGTCGGGCCGGTGGATCGATCGACGTATCGATAGAAGGCTTCGAGCTGTGGACTCGGGCATCGGGCCAAGAAGAGTAGGTATTGTGCCAAGGATATTGGAGTTGCAGAGTCAACTGGCCGATTGGGCAATAGGTTGCAAGAGAGGACGATGCGCCGAAGAAGCGTCGAGGGACCAATGACATGCCGGACAACTTGGTTAATTGCTTAGGATTAATTGTCTCGATCGAAGTTTTGTTTTAAGTGTGCAGGATTAACTATGATGAAAATAAGATATGCAACAGGAGTTGCGCCGGAGTCAAGACAATGATCACATTGGGAGTTCGAGAGTTCGACGAAAGTTCGGACTATCGTCGGAGGTTCTGCGGGAACAAATCCGAGAAGTCCATAAGCTTGCCAAAGAAGCTTGTCGGAACTCGCCAAGTGGATTGTCGCAAGTCCAGGAGTTTGTTGGAAGTCCGCAGGAGCATCACCGAGGGTTCATCGGATGATCGATGGAAGTTCGCCGGAAGCTCGCCGAAAGAAGCGATTGACGCACCAGAGCAAGTTGCAATAAATGTCTTAGGAAATATCATAGTTAGCACAATGATTAAGTTGGAAATGGGAGGTGATCCCATTAACTTAATATTGGGGCAATTGGGCCCCTGAAAAACCCAAATTGGGCCGAATGGAAAAACCCATTCGGACCCTGATTTCTGCTAGGCGATT